>NC_065450.1:28161004-28328451 GCF_917563875.1 Diabrotica virgifera virgifera
GGACCAATTTTCAGTTACAAGGGTAGTCAGGGGGTTGTTTCCACTGTTTTTTTTCGAAGAGAAAAATAGGTACCGAATTTTTTTTATAATAAGTTGCTCAATTTTTATGCTAGAGACTTTTTATTATTTTTTTTGAAAGATCTTATTGTATACTTGAAAAAAGATCATGTAAGTTTTCCTGGAAAACTGCAAAGTTTTCCGTTATTTGGCTCTGATTATTTCAAATTATACATTTGACGAAAAAAGCTAACATTTAACATGCCGTATCTCGGTTTGTATTGGTCGTAACAGTATTACAGAAAAATTGTTTCGCGTGTGTTACTAAAAGATACAATTTCGATATCCACAGTTTTTTGGACTAAATGCATATTTTTCGAGTTATTCTCAAAAAACCCTCTAAAAAAGTCAATTTTTCCGCCGAAAAACTGTTACTTTCAACCACGAATAACTCGAAAAATATTAGTTTTACGAAGAAAATGTAAAAAACATTTTTTAATTAAAATTACTTTTCACATCGATTTACATTGTTAAAATGTTATAAAAATTCCCACCCCCCAGATGGGGTGGCAACTATCCCCAAGGTTTTAGCGTACAGCAGCATGATATAGAAAATGATGTTGACTTGGACTGTTCCCTAACTTCTGTGAAAATTTCAAGTAAATCCATGTTGGACGAAAAAATTGCGAGCCAAAATGCTTCATTTCCTCGACTAAAATAAGTATATCAAACTTTGTAATACGTCATTTTAAAGCTTTTTCCATAATCTTGAAGATATTTGTACTAAAAAATTATGTTTTACTGCTTTTCGTTGATTTTAAAAAAAGGGGAAAATGCCATTTTTTGACAGTTAATTGTTTATAAATAAAAATGGCCGCCAGATTCTTCGCAGGAAATAGTTATAATTTGTTCCTAGAGGTATTACCTGTCGAAAAAACGCTTCAGTACCCTGGCTGCTAAAGTGTCACGAAGAGGGTATATTTTTGTCTTATCACCCTGGCCTATTGATTTCATTTGGTGTCAAGTTCGATAATATAGACATTCGTTGGGAATATTGATTTTACTCGTTTTGATATTAATGTTTATATCTTGTTTGATATTTTGAATAAATATATGTATAACGAATATTTTAAAGAATTTTAGTTTACTTAGTTACTTACTCCGTAGTGTTACAGCCCTTCGTGGGTTGAGATAATACTATTATCTCGCCATCGGAGTCGAGGGCGTCCACGTGGTCTTATTCCACTTAGGACTTCTTCCGATATCAGCCTGTCCTTTCGTAAGACACCTCTTCTGAGGTGTCGTGCCCATTGGAGTATTTTGAAGTTTATTTCTTTTATTATGTTGACGTTTTAGTATAGTTCTTCGAGATCTTTGATAGTTCTTATCCTATATTGCCCTGCTGCTCCATCAAGCACAGGCCAAAGATGTTCCTTAGGATTTTTCTTTCCCAAACACGTAGTTTCTCTTCGTTTGCCTTTGTTATTGTCCACGTTTCGCTGCCATACATCACTACGGGTCATATGATTGTTTTATATAAACTCCCAGACAAAATTAAATCACCACTTTAATTAATCTAAATATTTACAATATGAACACAAAATAAAACTAAGTTACATTGAAATAATAATAAACACCTACAATTAAGTCCAACATGACTTTATAATGATCTTAATTTGCTTTATTGTTTCTTTAAAAATTTGTTTTTGCCGGAAATGCGTAAATAAGCTAGCATAACTAAAAATGGCAAAAAGAAAAAAATCAGTAAAGTAACACAATAAAATGCACCTGGGTCAACACTAATACCGTGTAGGCGCTCCTCTACTTCTTATGACTGCATTTATGCGTCGAGGCATGCTTGATATCATATGTTCAACAAAAGCTTGCGGAATATTCTCCCATTCTTCAATAACGGTCTCAATGAGTTGATTGTGATTGGCAATAGGGGGTCTACGAGTTCGAATCGTTTTTTTTTTGAGATAGTCCCATATGTGCTCTATATAATCCATGTTCTGACTGTTAGGTGGCCACTCTAATAATGGAATATCAACATCATCTAGGTAGCCAATAACCTATCAAGCCACATGAGGACGAGCGTTGTCTTGCATGAATAAAAAATTAGGTCCAAGAAACGGAGCAAAAGGCATTACATGTTCGACAATAATGTTGTCTGAGTAATAACGGGCATTAATAGACCTCGTACATATGGGGACCAACTCCACCAAAAGGTACTTTAGAAGATATATTGCAAACTGGCAAACCTTTTCCCTCGCCTTTGCCAGATACGCTCACGACCATCTGGAGCTTTTAGTCTCACTCTAGTCGCTGTTGCTTATTTCTGCTTCACATAAACGTCTTCTAACTGTTCGACACGATATCTAGACATTTTAAACATCTGCTAGTTTATTTTTTATCAAATTGCTGGTGACTCTCCTATCTCTGAGAGCACGTTGTATCAAAAAACGATCATTAATTTGATTAGTGCAACGTTTTCGCCCTTGCCCTGGTCTTCGATGGTACGACCCTGCTTCATTATATCGCTTCAACTTGCGACTGATGCTGGAATGATGTCTTCCTAACAAACCTGCAACGTATTGCATTGAATATCCTTCAACTAGGAGAGTCGACGCTCGCACTGCCTCCTCCATTGACTAATTTCTTTGGCGGTTAGAACATTGACAAAAATATTAGAATAAAAAGCTTGTTTCTCACAATCACTTTGCAACAATAAATGATCACAACCTTATAACTTTCAATCTTAATAACCTGAATCCACGTAATACGGAAATATCTTCGGTGAGATAAAATATAGGCAAAGCAAATTATGAACTATTAAAGTCTGAGTTTCGACCACCTTGTCTGGTACAAAGGGGATCTTATATAAATATTGCAACAAAAGAATTAACCAAACAAATTAAAAAAGCAATGGATATAGCAATACCAAAAATAAAAGAAAATAGTAAAGTAAAAAACTCAGCCTGGAAGGAAAACTTCACAAGGATGAGAAGCAGAGTTAGATATGCGCGAAAGCGATATCAACGATGTGGTATCTATCTTGAGAGGCAAATCCTTCTAGGTGAGTATAGAAGACTAAAACAAGAATATAAACAAGAAATAAAAATAACAAAATCTAAAAGTTGGGAAACCTTCGTATCAAGACACTTATAATTAGATATGTGGGGAATACCATATAAAATAGTTTCTAAAAAATTAGATGTCCGACAATGCTTTCTACTTTAAAAAAAGAAGATGGGACATTTACAGAAAATTGGGAAGAATCGGCCGAAACATTACTTAATGTATTATTACCTCCAGATAAATTAGAAGGAGAAACATTAGAACAAAGAAATATAAGAGAAGAAATGATACAAGAATACCAAATAAAAGAAGAAAGAGAAATAGAGGAATTCACAGAAGAAGAAGTATATGAAAGTATGAGAGAAATGGAAAGAAAGAGGTACATGGATCGGATAATATTCATGTTAAAATACTTCAAGCATTGTCGGAACAAATAATTCCAGTACTAACATCATTATATAATGAAGATCTTAGACAAAGAAGGTTTCCCAATAATTTTAAACAAGCAGAAGTTATGATAATACATAAAGGGGAAGATAAAGATCCTGCCTTACCGAAATCATATAGACCGGTATGTTTATTGAATACAATGGGAAAATTACAACAAAAATTACTATATAAAAAATTAAATCAAATAAGAACAGAAATTGGATTACATCCTGGTCAGTATAGTTTTAGGAAAGGTAGATCAACAGAAGATGCAATAAATAAAGTATTTGAAATAGTAAATGAAAGCATAAAAAAGTATGTTTTAATGATCTTTATAGACGTGCCTGGGGCTTTTGACAATCTTTGGTGGCCGTCATTCTTTGAAAGACTTCGAAGAATGAGATGTCCAAAGAATCTGTACGGAAGTCTCAGAAACTACTGTCAAGACCGATATGCAAGCCTAAGCTGTCAAACAGGAAAAAAGACAAAACATATCACAAAAGGATGTCCACAAGGATCAGTATGTGGACCTATGTTCTGGGATGTAATGCTAGAGGAACTGTTGGAACAATTGACTATAGATCCTGAAGTGCTTGGAAGCATAGCATATGCAGATGATTTGTTGTTCATCATAGATGCAAACTCAAGAAGAGAATTAGAAAATAAAGCAAATGAAGTATTAATAAGAGTAAATGATTGGATGAATAAAGTAAAATTAACAATATCAGATTCAAAAACAACATATAGTTTAATAAAAGGAAATTTAGAAAGAGATCCAATTATAAAAATTAGAGGGAAAACAATAAAAAGAAAAATGGAAACAAGATATTTAGGTATTATAATAGTAATAGACGAACAAAAATTATTTACAAAACACAGGAGTTGTGTCTGTGAAAAGGCAACAAAGATCATGCATAGCATTGCTAGTCTAGCACCGAAGGAATATAGAATTTCGTTCCGACAGATGAGAATATACCTAAGTACAATACTTGCATCAATTGTAGGGTACGGTTCAAGTGTATGGGCACATA
Source organism: Diabrotica virgifera virgifera (assembly GCF_917563875.1). Taxonomy (NCBI): domain Eukaryota; kingdom Metazoa; phylum Arthropoda; class Insecta; order Coleoptera; family Chrysomelidae; genus Diabrotica; species Diabrotica virgifera. The sequence continues at coordinate 28,165,540 of NC_065450.1, forward strand.
GATTAATAAATAAAAAAAATGCAGAAAAATTAAATAGAGCTCAGAGAGGATTTCTTGTAAGAATGACGGGAGCATTTGGAACAACTGCAATACAGGCACTCACAGTTTTAACTGAAGTAATGCCAATGCATTTAGAAACACAAAAAAGAGCATGTAATTATTGGCTAAAAAAAGAAAAATATGAAAAAATAATACAAATAATAGGATTAGATATAAGAAATAAAAGAGAATTAAAAGAAATAATAAATAGAAAAAGACAAAATGAATGGGAAAATTCAACAAAATCTAGACGTTTATACAATTTTATACCAATATTAGAAAACATTCCAAATTATTTTAATCCAAAACAAGGTTTAGTACACTTTTTAACAGGACATGGACCGTACCCAACATATTTGGAAAGATTTAACTTAAAAGATGATGCATATTGTGGATGTGGAGAACTAGGTACACCAGAACATATAGTGTTACATTGTGAAAATACTATAGAAAATGAAGAACATCGAGAAATGAGAAGAGATTAGAAATAATTGAAATAAGAGATATATTACAAAATGAAGAATATTTTGGAATATTAAACAATCTAGCAGAAATAATATCTAAAAAACAACAAGAAATCTATAATAATAGAAGAAGACAACAAATAATCCAACCCTGATGAAATTGAGTAAGATAAAGTTAAAATAAATAAAATATAATATAAATTCAAAAATAGACATTTACAATTATAATAATAATAATTCAATATAAAATAAATAAATAAAAATAATAATTCAACAAATAATTCATTAAATTTATAAAAAAAAAACCTACCAACTCTCTTCTAAAAATAGAGGGACAGTCTTTATAACTTAGAAGGGAGTTGATGGTACCAAAAATATTTTAACAAATGTATATTGTTTATTTAAATTTGTTAAATGTATTTGCTAAATTTAATTTATAGATTATGGCAAATTAATTAATAAATTGTAAAAATAGATTTAGTAGTTTAGTGAAAAATGTAAAAATATAAAAAAATATCTGTAATCCCATCAGGAAAAAACGGAATGGGACGTTTCGATGTCGCCGGTTCATCGCCGGCCGTTTCGATGCTGCCGGTTCATCGCCAGTCCATTTAATCGGCGTCATATCTCGCATTTCTTGGAATTCCTAATTAATACTAAAAATAACTAATAATTGTAACTGTCGAAAATTCGGAAATATATCAGATAGCGATTAATTGACTGGCGATGAATCGGCCGGCATCGGCATCGAACTGGCGGCATCGAAACGGCGGCGATGAAACGTCCTAGACCCGGAAAAAACGACCTGGATTAGTCACTAGAGGCCAGGTCATACAGGGTGAGTCATGAGGAACTGTACATACTCCTACCTCGTATAGAGGCTACTATGGGGAATAACAAATGACCATTAAAAAGTGTGTGCTCCCATTGTTTAATAATATACAGGGCGAGTTTCGCATTTTGACAGAAAGTTTTATTCGTCATAATTGTTGAACGGTCAGATCGATGTGTCTCTTATTTTGGTCAATTATTGCACTATTACCACCTAATCAACTGATTTATTCAAACAAGAAAAAAATCAGGTCCGGCTTCAAAAAAATTAGTTCGTTTGGGTCTTAGAAAAAATTTCACCCTGTATACGCTTTTTGAAAACTATAATATGAATTTTACAAATTAGACAAATAAGCAATTAAAATCACATATTTATTTTTTTCCCCACACGATTACGTATTTTTTATAAAAAAATCAAATTTGACTATGAATTAATAGTTTGGTAAAGTGAACAATAGATTTAAAAAAAATAACTTTTATTACAAAAATTAATTTTTTTCGAACAAATATTTAATTTATCTTACCACCTAATCAACTGATTTATTCAAACTAGAAAAAAATCATGCCCGGATTTAAAAAATTAGTTCATTTTTTTTTTATTTAACATGCTCTACAGGCCTTGGAGGCCTAGGGCTTTACAACTTAACAATAACAATTTTACATAATACAAATGACAATATATACTAATGTCTTATATTTATTATATAATTTGATTTAATGTTTCTCCACTGTATCCTGATTTTCGCTTTCTCTTTCCAGTCTGTAATTTCCATCGATCCTATATCTTCTTGAAACTTTTCGTGCCATCTTTTTCTTGGTCTACCTCGTCTCCTTGTCCCAACTGGTTTTCTTAATAGTATCTTCTTTGGCATTCTTGACCTATCCATCCTCTCGACATGACCTGCCCACCTGATTCTTTGTGCCTTTGTGTATCTTGTTACAGTTGGTTCCTTGTAAAGCATCCTTAATTCTTGATTAGTTCTTCTTTGCCAACCATCTGCCGTATTTTTTCCCCCGAAAATAGTCCTCAGTACCTTGCGTTCCCATCTCTCTATCATTTCTTCTTCTGTTTTGTTTAGTACCCATGTTTCACATCCGTAGGTGACTGTTGCTCTTATTACAGTTTGGTATATTCTAATTTTCGTCTTTCTTGATACATAATTTGACTTTAATAATTTTTTTAAACTGCCGACCTTTCGGTTACCTTTAGCTATCCTGTACTTTAGTTCGTTTTGCTCGTGTCCTTTTTCATTTTGGTCTTAGAAAAAATTTCACCCTGTATACGCTTTTTGAAATTTCTAATATGAATTTTAGAAATTAGACAAATAGGCAATTAAAATGGCACATTTATTTTTTCCCCACACGATTACTTAATTTTTTATTAAAAAATCAAATTTGTCAAAATCGGAATTTTAACCCAAAAATTAAAAAATAATGAAATCACGGTTTAACTCGCTACAACTCTGTTCCGGTTTAATATTTTTTTTTGCTGAAATTTTTACAGCACATATCTCCTACCATTGTGAAGACTATGAAAATTGTTGTAGACTTTCAGTCTTCTTCTCATAAAAGTTATGAATTTTTAAAAATGAAAGGTGCATGTTCGTTAATTGCAAAGTTAAATCGTAAAAATTAAGTGACAAAATTTAAAATTTATCTATTTGATCACGTCTATGTTAAACTATAGAGTCCAAAGAGAAGTGTTATGGGTTTTAGATCGAGACGTGGCATAGAAAAAAAAATGGTGAAGCTTTTAATTTTAAGAAAAACGTTGTTTAATTTTTTTTTTATTTTTATGGTTAAATTCCGATTTTGACAAATTTTATTTTTTAATAAAAAAATAAGTAATTGTGTGGGGAAAAAAATAAATACGCCATTTTAATTGCCTATTTGTCTAATTTGTAAAATTCATACAAGAGTTTTCAAAAAGCCTATACAGGATGAAATTTTTTCCAAGGCCAAAACGAACTAATTTTTTAAATCCGGGCCTGATTTTTTTCTAGTTTGAATAAATCAGGTGATTGGGTGGTAACATAAATTAAATATTTGTTAAAAAAAATTAATTTTTGTAATGAAAGTTTTTTTTTTAATCTGGTTTCTAGTAAATATGGTTCACTTTACCAAACTTTTAATTATTCACAGTCAAATTTGATTTCTTTATAAAAATTTAAGTAATCGTGTGGGGAAAAAATAAATATGCCGTTTTAATTGCCTATTTGTCTTATTTTCGAAACTCATATTAGAGTTTTCAAAAAGCGTATACAGGGTGAAATTTTTTGTAAGACTAAAATGAACTAATTTTTTAAATCCGGGCCTGATTTTTTTCTAGTTTGTATAAATTAGTTGATTGGGTGGTAACATAAATTAAATATTTGTTCAAAAAAAATTAAGTTTTGTAATAAAAGTTACTTTTTTTTAAATCTATGGTTCACTTTACCAAACTTTTAATTCATAGTCAAATTTGATTTTTTTATAAAAAATTAAGTAATCGTGTGGGGAAAAAATAAATATGTCATTTTAATTGCTTATTTGTCTAATTTATAAAATTCATATTATAGTTTTCAAAAAGCGTATACAGGGTGAATTTTTTTCTAAGACCCAAACGAACTAATTTTTTTGAAGCCGGACCTGATTTTTTTCTAGTTTGAATACAGTTGAGTCCGCGAGTCTTTACCCGTGCGTCATTAATACCTGGTGAGATAAAACACATACTTTTTATTTAGCATCATTCTCTTGCACGCATGAAATTAATGACAAACCAGCTGCTGCCTGTTATTTAAGTAAAAACACATGTTATTTTTATGAACGATTAAGACTCAGTGTATTGAAAAGAGATAGGTACAAAGAAAGACGATTGGGGATGTCTTCACATATTTTAAGTACAATTTCTGACGTTTTGGTTTGTTTACTTTTGTGGCTGTCAGTTTGTTGATTTTTTTGCTGTTATTTTGTCGAGTTTTTGCATTTTGAAGTTTTTTTATAGTATACAAACAGTTGTTTTCACAACTAATTTTATATTGGAGTTAGAAATTTTGTGATAAGTTTATGTTATTTTAAGATAAATTTTGACGACGTACAAAGCTAACCTTATTGTTGACACAGTTGAATGCTTATGTTTAAGGTTTCGCCACTTATAAAATAACAAAAAGAAAATATTTATATTATTGAATTTTTTTATAAATTGTTTATTTATTTATTAATCAATGATAATAAAATAATTTGCACATAAATTATGCACCAAAATTTTAAAGCAAAACTTAAATTTGACATTCAATTTATTTCATAACGTCAAATTTTATAATAACCCGTGATCGGAATAATATCCATTTGCCGTTGCGTTCAGTAAATTTTCGACTTATTTCGATTGCTTTAAATGATGACGCACGGGTAAAGACTCGCGGACTCAACTGTAAATCGGTTGATAAGGTGGTAATAGTGTAACGATTGACCAAAATAAGAGGCACATCGATCTGACCGTTCAAAAATTATGGCGAATACAAATTTCTGTCAAAATGCGAAACTCGCCCAGTATATTATTAAATAATGGGAGCACACACTTTTTAATGGTCATTTGTTATTCCCCATAGGAGCCTCTATACGAGGTAGGAGTATGTACAGTTCCTCATGACTCACCCTGTATGTATAAACAATAAATATATAAATAAAAAAAATCACTTTGCTTTAATCGGCACTTTTTATGAAAAGTTTAAATCCCTTTTAGTCTAAAACGAAGATTAATACAAATTATTGTTAAAACAAGACTATTATTAGCTTAAATACCAACTGTCACTGTCAAACAAGGTCCATAGGCAACTTGTCGTACAGTAAATTATCAATAAATAAAGATTATTGAGATTGAGAAACATATAAGTGATGCGTTAATTTTTTCCAAGGGTTTAGTTGTATCTTTGTACGTCTTGTTATTTGTTACGATTTTATAAGGTTTCGAAGGGCATAACGACATCTGTTGCCGGCCTGATAAATATTGCTAAACAATCAATAATAATTATAAAATAAAAATTCCATTTATTTATTTAATTCCAATTATAATTCTTAATGAATTTGATTGGGTAAAATCTGCAAAATGGCTTATTATATGTAGAGCCTGCAGTTTTAACTACACACATTCGTTTACATATTAAACAATCTCCACTGATCTCCGATGATTACAGCTGGTTAATCCAAATATCTAAAATTCCTGGCGGAGATTAGTCAAAAAGTCAATCGATTTAATTAACAAATAATACTAAAATAACTACATCCTATATTAACTATATGTTGTATACTGTACTCACATTACTGGCAATGAAACAATTCCGGGAATAAGTAAGTATAATCCAATTAAGCAAATTATTTTAATCAAGAGTATAATTAAATTAAATACGGGTAAGTACACTAAACGAATTGTCATTAGGCAAACTAAATTAAGTAGTTTATATACATTATAATATAACTATATAATTGCTTATTATCAAAAAGTATGTATTTTATCAAATAAATTCATCCCTACAAATGTAGCTTATATAAAAAACAAAAATAATGGTGGCTTTATGGTGTCTGTTACTTCATAATAGTCCCTGTAATATACACTTGCGATCATAAGAAGCGACATAAATCAGTCGACAGGTAAAGGAAAAATATCCAAAACAAGAAAAACTAAACTTAGATAACCTAAAAGTCCCTGAGGTACAAGAAAGATTTGTACACTAAAGAACAGTGGATGAAAAACTACTAGAAGAAAACAGAGTAGACTCCACAATAGAAAATCAATGGAACAACATAAGCAGTAGGGTGGAACGAAAAATTCGAAGTCATTATTTTTTATGAGGCTAGTGCGGAAAAGTTGTGTTTTGATGTATAATAAAACTGTAAGAAATCTTTTTTGTATTGGACTCCATCTTCAGGTTCCATATTAAATTTAAATTTTTGGAAATAACAAAAAAAATAAAATTTAAAACAAAATTTTTTATCAGTTTTTTGAATCCAAATATGTAATTGTTTTATGATACAATATACATTTTAAGATTGGTAGTCTGATTTTGTGTTAAAAAAACGGCATATTTCTAGACTGTTAAACGAATAAAGCCATCCCTTGATTCTGGTCCACAAAAAGCAGTTGATGCTTCAGTTACTAACTTAACAGTTCTTTCCACGTATTTTGTATGACAAGGGCAGTTTAAGACTTTGAATCTAAATATGTAATTGTTTTATGATACAATATACATTTTAAGATTGGTAGTCTGATTTTGTGTTAAAAAACGGCATATTTCTAGACTGCAACCTTGAACGAATAAAGCCATCCCTTGATTCTGGTCCACAAAAAGCAGCTGATGCTTCAGTTATTAACTTAACAGTTCTTTCCACGGATTTTGTATGACAAGGGCAGTTTAAAACCTCTATGATGTTGTAGTTCCCAGAATCAATCATATCCCTTACATCTTCATTGGAAATATGTTTTAGCAAACGAGGAGCCGTAACTTTAAATCCATAAATAGAAATTAAGTCACTATAATCTGCAGCACTAAAATTTACTGTTGGTATTTTGATTCTCCGGATCTTTTTTTCTTTCTGACTTTCTCTAGCTTTCGGCACTGTGCGTAGTCCTAGCTCCTGTATATGTTTTCGTTCATCTTTCATCGTACCGAGTAATATATTTTCGGGATGGGCAAAATAAGCTTTCCTTTGGATAACGGCATCGACAATTTTTTTTTTGTTAACTGGTAGAAATCGTGAATAATGGATCACTTGCCATAAATGTTTTGATCCATCAGAACAGCTAGGATACAGTTTTATATTAAACCAAACTGGTGCATACACTTTTTGGATGGAACTTACTAACATAATTAATTGGGGGCTGGGACATTCAGTTCCAACATACAATCGAAGCAACCGATTATCAACTGTCAGCCACCTTGCGTGTGATATTTTCCCAGGTTTTTTAAGGCTCAAATCATTAGGACATTTTCCCGCAGCAACTGCTTGACTGATTTGGTACAAGTACTTCTGATCAGTACTAAGGTCTGTTGTTTCTAATAAGATTGCTAGGTTGTTTTCTATTGCGAAAAAATCGACAACACCCTTCTCTTCACAACGTTCCAGAAGTTTCCCTATTGGCCCTGAAAAACCAAGTGGTCCACTGGTGCGTCCATCTAACTGTTGAATTAAATGACGTAAAATAGCTCATTGCAATGAAATAAGCATACTAGCCATTGAAGTGAAGTGCTGCAGTATTTGTGACGTAGATGGTTGGACTGTAATTGTTGACAAAGGACCAATGAATTCTTCTTCATGATCGTGCCACAGATCTGCATCAGAAGAATTTGAGTCATAAGTTGCCACTTATGGAAGGATTAGAGGAATCAACGGTATGTGCACGGTAATACATGCTTTAAGAACAATTTCGTCAGTATTATATTTTTGAGAACTTGCCTTTGCCTTCATGGTTCTTTCCATTTTCTTCCTTATTGCTGCAGATGCTGCAATATCCACTGGTCCAATTGCCATTTTTCGACAGGATCGTTGATCTTAAAGAAAAATTCGCTCATTTAGTGGTGTCTTCTTGATTTTATTACAAGTACACATACACAGTTCCAGTCATGTTGCACTTGCAAGCCGCGATATTCAATAACTTTTTACACTCCTTTCGAAACTGGCAAACCTTTTCTATTTATGAATCAGATGCTTGCTGAGTTTTTGTGTACCTATAGCTTAAGATTTTGATACTCTGTATAAATATTTTTAATAATATCTTGAATGCACATATGCGATAATGTTGGATTATAACCTTTTATTCATATTTGTTCTACTTTCGTTGCAACGGCATTCAAGACGTCGGCGATAAATGGATCTTTATTATTATTTGTCAACTTAAGTTCATTACGAATAAAGAGAAAGCACTTTAGAATGTCACATTTAGTTGGTAAAGCACGATCATTGAAATTTGATTAGAGCCATATTGATTTTTACGACAAAAATATTTTTTTTGTTTTTTCATTTTTCAAATCCAATATGGAACCTCAAGATATTTTTTTATTTCAAAATTCTCTCGCACCAATTGTTTTCATCACCTGACACAACTTTTAAACGATAGCCACAATAATTTTTCTTTTCTTTTATTTTTTGACGTTTTTCGTTCCACCCTAATAAGCAGTATCATACTTAACACAGCGAAAGAAGTCCTAGGAACAAAGACACAACGGAGAGAAGAAACATGGTTCGATGATGAATGCAAACAAGCTATACAGGAAAGAAATGAAGCACATAAGAATTACAAACTCAAACGTACTAGAGAGAAAAAAACAAAATTTGAGAACAAAAGCTGAAGAGCAGATAAACTGTGCAGGCAGAAAAAGAGAAAGTACGAAAACCAACGGATACTAAACATAGAGAGGGAGTTTAAGGAAAACGAAACACGTAGTGCATACCAATTTATTAAACATTTAAGACAGGGATGCAAACCGAAGAGTAGCCTCTGCAAAAATAATCAGGGTGAAATCATTAGCGATATGGACGAAATTAAGATAACCTGGGGATGGCATATTTTAAGGAAGTATTAAACAAAGGGGCACAACCACCATTACAACAACAGAGGCAGCAGCAGGCACGGCAGGAGGTACAAAAACAAGAACTGGGGGAAGATGGAGAAGAAAATGAATTAACTAGACCCCCAACGCTAGAGGAGATCCAAACGGCAATCCACGTACAAAAAAACCATAAAGCACCGGGAATAGATAAAGAAGAAAAGTATAATCTGCTCTATTCATAAAAAAGGAGACAAACTGTTGTGTCAGAATTTGATTCAGGGAATTTGTACTCTAGGAGCTCCCTAGTGGGAAAGTTTTGGGGTAGTTCTGATTTCTTTCATTATATATGGATTTTGGGCTGCTGAATCCGAATATGATGTTTGCGGACAATATTTCGTGACGGAACATTGAGTAAATCGCGAAAAAAGCGAAAAATTTCAGCTTTTTTCCGCTTTTTTGCTCAAATCTCGAAAACTTTTAACTTATAGTAAATAGTCTGTCAACAGAAATTAAAGTACTTACAATTATCTACAAATATCACTGTTTAACTTTTTTTTTCTGACGAACGGTTCGGTCTAAAATGTAAGTTGAAAATTGCCAATTTTTAACGGTCTCGGCAAAACCCACTTTTTATAAGAAAAGTCTAAGTTTTTAACAAAGTTTTTAGCAAGAAAAAAATGTTAAAAATTGTTTAAACGGTAGTGTTATAAACAAAAAGTATTTTGCGTTGCGACTAAAGTAAAAAAAATAATGGGCGTAGCCGAATGAGAATAAATTCGCGGACTACCATTCGCTAGCGCTAGACCGTTGCAGCCCATTTTTAACATTGACAGTATACCGGATTTGAAGCTTAATATTATATTTATAGTAGTTATATTTTGGTAGAAACTTGCATTTTATGAATATTATTATGTTGCACATTTATTTAGTAAAATTATATTTTAAATAAATAAATTTAAAAAATGACAATAAAAAGGCCACTTCAAAAAAAGTATATATGTTACGGTCAATTATGTAAATTGGACATTGACGTTAATGGCCGGGCATTGTCGTGAATGTCCATTTTCCTTGGTTATTAACGACAATGCCCGGCCATTAACGACAATAACCTTAAATATTGGCCAATGTTATAAAAACTTAACGTAAAATTAGATTTTTCATCAATAACCGGTCAATAACGACAGTGGCCAAAAGCAAATGGCCAATGTTGATAAATCGATGCCTCAGAAGCCAATCAGTGTAAGTCAATAAGTGTTTAAAATGAGATACTAAGATGTTTCTGAAAATATGTAGTTGCAGAAATATAAGTAGTTATTAAAAACAAATAAAACGTCTTTATTTATCATAATATGGGTAACATATTCATAAATACAAACAAGGAAATAATACTATTTTTGTATAGGTACAGTATAGTGCAAATGAAAGGAATAAATTCGTTATTTCGTAAACCGGCGACTTTAAGGAAAAATCCCGAAACAGGTCGATTTTTATTTTTAAATTATGATATTTTGACATATATGGTATACTAGTGACGTCATCCGTCTGGGTGTAATGACGTAATCGATGATTTTTTTAAATGACAATAGGGGTAGTGTGCTACCTCATTTGAAAAGTTATTCAATTCTCTATTCAGTAACATAAACACTTATATAATTATCTATAAAGAGTGTCCAAAAAAATTTTTTTTAATTAAATTATTTAACAAAAAAAGAAGAATGTATGTAATTTATTTAATTAAAAATACATTTTACTGCTGTCATGAATCAGAAAAAAATTATTTCATAAAAATAAACAATGTTTTTTTGCTTAAATTAATATTTAAACTTGCAAGAGGCAGGTGGCTGACGGGAGCTGGCTTGATCATTGAATTTCATTCTATAGTGCTTTGTTGTTTTTTAGCACCCGGTGTTCTGAAAATATTTTTCGCTTCTTTAATTTCACTTATTCGGTTATTGTATTCGCCACAGTTTAAAAATGATTTATTGTCATCACGTATTTGACTATTAAGTTTATATAATTATTAAAACGAGTGCGTACATCGTTGATATCCATGATAACACTTGTACAATAAATATATTATACACGGCTCACTAAAATAATTAGTTACGCCCCTGTACTACTGATTACTTAAAATTCAAGTAGTATTTATGTAACCTTTCTGGAAACTCCAGGTTATTGTTGAGACTCGCATTTGAACCCCTCGCCGGGGCAGATCGTCAAAAGCTTCCTAACGAGAATCATCTCTAATCTATCGACGCTCCCGCTATTCGTAAAAAGGCCGCATTTTACCGGCTTTTTTTTGCTATCGTTTTATACCGCTCAGATAATTCAATCTGCTCAGTATTATCGACGATGATTTATTTAGCGTATTAGTGAGTGCCTTACAAATGAACCAAATGGATTATGGAATTCAATCAGAGCTCTGATGTGACACGTCATCAAGGAATAAAACTGTAAGTACTCTACATGTATGTGAACATAACTTATTAGTCGTGATACTGTATGCATTTTGAACCATATACCTCTCGTAGCAAATATTCTTTGTGCCATTTATGCAGATAATACTTTAAATTACATATGAAAAATCGTTATCTACTCTTAACCAGCTTACCTATGGGAATATACTCTATAACCGTACAATAAGTATAGGTTACTATTGTTAAGGATACTTTACGTATTGCCTAAACATTTCTGTTCCATCGAGCCGTATCATATTAATTATTTATTAATTAAATCCTCAAGGTCCTTCGTATTTGCATATTTTGATAATCTCTATTCTGAGAATAACGGTTTTTCATTTATAGTGTCTTTCTGTTGCATTTGGAAATTTCCAAGCCACGCCGCCCCGGCACAAAAATAAAATATTCCTCTCTTTCTGCACTCAAATTCTCAGTATTTAACCCAGCACGTCTCTACAATAGCTGGTAGGTTGTTAAGCCCGGTCTACACGTGCAATTTCAGAAACTACTTGCTTTGTTCAAATAAAGGAGTCGTTTTGTTTGTATGAAAAAATATTTGCATATATTACATTATTTTATTTTCGTAAATATATTTTTCTGTTTATAGTATACAAAAAGTGTACTCATTTCTTGGCTGATAGTACGGGTGTTATAATTTTAACATTGTTTGTTCAACCTTTTGATTTAAATTAAATTTATAATTTTGAATCCGATTAAGCCTGGTTCACAGGTTACAAAAATTATTAAAAATAATTTTGTTTTCTTGCATAAATTGTAAGTTTTTGCTACATTTAGCTTCGCTTAAGCTCATTTTACACTTCTAGAAAACTATAGAAAATAAATAATTGTTTTTTCCTTCAATTTAATTAATTTAAATACTTGTTAAGGGTGTCTCACACTTGCTGAAAAATACCCATTTTGGAAAATTGCATATATTTTGAAATTTTATAGTTTTGCATTTCATATACTAATCTGCGCTCATACAGGGTGATACTATTAAGCCAATCTCACACTATTAAACGTGTAATATATAATATATTGTACATATTCTCTCATTTTCGCATCGATTTATAGGTTTAGACATTTGCAAATAATCTATCTAATCTCACATTCTCGCAACATGGCTGACCGATCAAAATATAACCGACAGAGGCTCACCGCAAAACTTGATATAACCAAGTTGGCTGATTCGGTTCCCACAACTCTTAATTCTCTAAACAAATATAAAATTCGTGAAATAATTTCACAACTCAAACATTCTTACGGACTTTTCCGCGATGCTCAAAATGTGCTGGAGACGATCCCCGAGGAACCTACCCCCTCTACTGATTCCTCTGTGGTTTTTGATAAATATTTGGATACAATTTCTCTATTGGAAGAAAGGTTAGAGGTCATTGAAAGTTCTAATGTGACTGCTACCCCCTCCCTCCAATTTGACCCTAATTCTTCTCTAACCTCACAGTCTATGGCTAGGCAACGAACAGTAAACCTCCCTCGTATTCAGTTAAAACCATTTAGTGGCTTAGTTACTGAATACAATTCATTCATTGAGACCTTTGATACAATAATAGGATCTGATACTACATTAAGTGATCTGGAAAAACTCATTTACCTCAAAAGTTTTCTAACTTCCGAGCCTTTGACGCTTCTCGAGCATATCCCACTCACAGGTGACAATTACAAAATAGCCCGGGATAACCTGACACAAAGGTACGCCAACTCTAAATCGCTTATCAAAACTCTCATCTCTCAAATTCTTGATGCGCCTCCTATTTCTGGAAACGCAAATCACTCACAATTAAGAAATTTTCATACGGTCATGTCAAATAATTTCAAGGCCCTATTGAACTTGAATAGGCCCCCTTCAGATCTCTTGCATTTACTTCTCATACATATCGCTACTCAGAAACTCGACGCACCTACCATTAGGGCTCTTGAGTTCCAATCCGGTGGTAGCCAAGCTACCCCTGATTTTGTCCATTTTCTAGGGGAAATCGAGACACGCGTTGTTCATCTTGAGAATATTCAATCTCAATCAAAACCAAAATCGACTACTACTTCCAGACACTCTTTACACCTAGCCTCAGACACTTCTACCAGTAACCTTTCGCCTCGCTTAGGTCCTAAGAAATGTTCCTATTGCAACGACTCTCACTCGATCTACTCTTGTCCTCAGTTCAAGCAGTTGAATTCTAAAGAACGTTTTAGTTTTGTCAAACAAAATAAATTTTGTATTAATTGTCTTGGGTCTCACATGCTCGATCAGTGTAAATCCAAATTCTCTTGCATAGTTTGTAAATCTCGTCATCACACGTTGCTCCATTTCGACAAAACGGGTCATAGTAACCCTTCCGCGGCTGTTGGCCAACACAACTCAAATAATCATAATAAAACCGCTATCTCAAATAACTCCCATACACAGGGTAATTCACAACAGGGGCCCTCACATGTTAGAGCTCCTGAAACGGAAGTTAATCTTCAAAATTCGACTCCACATTCAATGGCTCTATCTGCAGCCTCGCTTGATAATCATTTGGTGTTATTAAGCACACTCCAGGTCTATCTTGTCGCTCCTAGCGGCAAGAGGGTCTTCGCAAAGGCACTTTTAGACTCGGCCTCACAGGTTTCATTTATTAGTGCTGACCTCGTAAAGGAACTGTCACTCACCACTAGAGATGGAAAATTACGGATCAATGGAATTAACTCCACCTCATCCTCGTCTCAATCTATTGTAGATACAACAATTTTCGCTGTCGCTAACGACGTTCCTTTTGACATCTCGTGCTCTGTACTCCCAAAGATAACAAATCCGCTTCCTCAAATTTCTATTTCGGCGAGCAAACTAAACATACCCTCAGAGATACCATTAGGTGATCCGATGTTCCATGTAACATCCCCAATTGGTATCCTGCTCGGTGCAGACCTGTATAACGATATCATTCAACCTGAAATAATTCGTTTGGGAAAAGGTCTTCCCGTTCTTCAACGCACTCTACTCGGGTACACGATATCAGGGTCAGTTCCAGACTTTGCTCTTAAGTCGAAAAATACTAAAAAGGCTTTGGAATTTTATTCAAACTCTCTCGTTACTTGTTGTTCTCATAACACTCCTTCCGCCGTAAATGAGCCGGTAGTGTCCAACGAGGAACTATTCGATCATTTACAAAAATTCTGGGAGCTGGAAGAAGCCGCTCCTCAGAACACCGATCTCGTTAATGATCACCCCGCTGAAATTAATTTTGTAAAACATGTTAATGTTCTCCCCAATGGACGATATGAGTCCACACTCAATCTCAAACTCCCTATCGAAGATATAGACATGGGAAATTCGTTTCTCTCGGCAAAAAGACGTTTTCTAAGTCTCGAGAAACGTTTTCAACTCAACCCTGATTTATTGGAAAAGTATCAGGACATTATATCGGAATATCTCAATAACGGACAAATAATTCAAGTGCCGTTAAAAATGCTAAATGACTCAGGTAAACCTAATTACTTTCTCCCTCACTTTCCCGTTTTCAAATCCAACTCTACTACTTCCACTCGTATAGTTTTCGATCCAAACAATAAATCGTCTACGGGAATCTCCCTCAGTGACGTCATAGACAAAGGTTATGTCGTCCAACATGAACTTTTTGACATTCTCGCTAAGTTTCGTCAGTTTAAATTCGCACTAGTAGGCGACATCAAGGCTATGTTCCTACAAATCGCCATTTGTCCCACTGAAACATTTCTGTTAAATTTTCTCTTTAGGGACAATGTTCAGCAGCCTTTACGGTGCTATCAATTTCAAAGATTACCCTTCGGGCTCCCAAGTAGCCCATTTATCGCTCAAAGAGTTATCAAGCACATCGCTGACAACAACAAACATACCCACGAACTTGCTACTAGTGTTCTGCAAGAATCTATCTATATGGATGACCTGATCAGCGGTGCTGACAGTCTTCATGAATTAAATTGTCTTTTCGAACAATTAACTTCTTTGCTAGAAACCCATGGTTTCCTCCTCCACAAGTGGAACTGCAGTTCTTCAGAATTTCTGTCTCAACACAATTTAAATCCCGTCTCTGAAGTCAGTCTTAACTTCACGGGATCTGATAAAGTCTTAGGCATATTCTGGGATTCAGAACGCGACCACTTTTCGTTTAAAACTCCTATCTTCAAATTGGCTAATGTTGTTACTAAACGTACTATTCTCTCCTACATTGCTACTTTGTATGACCCGCTAGGATGGTTATCCCCTGTCCTTGTGAACGCTAAGCTCTTGATACAGGAAATATGGTCCCAGAAACTGGACTGGGATCAACCCATTGACTCACCCATCATTATGAAAAATTGGCAAAACCTCTTATCGACATTCAAAACTATAGAAGAGGTCAAGGTACCTCGATGCTTACTTTTACAAAAGAAAGTTGTTGATGTTCAATTAATTATTTTCACCGACGCATCGGAAAAAATATACAGCACTTGTGTGTATCTCAAAGCGACATACTCAGACTTTTCTGTATCGTCGCGGCTTATCGCTTCTAAAAACAAAATTTCTCCGCTAAAAAATAAACTCACCATCCCCAAATTGGAACTTTGTGGAATAGTGTTGGGAGTCACTCTGGCTCATAGACTTTTTCACATCTTCAAGAAAAATTTGAGTATATCTTCATCTCATCTCTTTGCTGACTCTACAATTGCCTTGTCTTGGATACTTTCTAAAAAACACATTTGGAACATTTTTGTACAAAACAGAATTCAAAAGGTCAATTCCTTGTTGGAAACTTTTCCTTGTGATTTCCATTTCGTCAGAAGTCACGAAAACATCGCTGACCCCGCTTCCAGAGGGATAAATGTCTTTGATAATCCCCAGACCACCGAAGACTGGTTATGCGGACCTAGCTTTATTAGAGACAATCCCATCGATTTTTCTCTTCATCAAATTCCTCATTTTCAGGATGATCTTCCTGAATTAAGGAAGTTAGTTGTCTCAAACATAGCAACAAATCACGAACTCAACGACACCTTTGAAAATCTATTCGCTAAATCTTCTTCTTTTCGTAAAATTCAAAGAATTGTCGCTTATCTTTTTAGATTCATCAGTAATATTAAAAAGAAAATAAATAACTCTCCACGAGATACGGATATATTGACGCCACCCGAAATGGAGATCGCTGATCACGCGATCATCAGGTATATCCAAAGTATCTACTTTAAAAAAGAGATTCTTGAATTGAAAAATGCTAAACTCGTGACCAATAAAGCCATTCGTAAACTCAACCCCTTCCTACAACATAATGATGGGCTGATTCGTGTGGGAGGACGTCTCCGACACGCCCCCATATCGTATAATCAAAAACACCCCATTCTACTTCCTTCTAAATGTCGAGTTGTAGAACTAATCTTGACTCAAGCTCATCATAAGTTATTACATTCAGGCGCGCAAACAGTACTTTCGTATGTCAAAATGAAGTACTGGCCAATTGACGGATTAAGACAGATTAAACGCTTAATTCGTAAGTGTGTAAACTGTTTCCGATTCATGACACCCAATTCTGTTCAACAGATGGCAGATATGCATCCCGATCGTGTACTCCCCACTAGACCCTTCCAAGTCGTCTCAGTGGACTATGGGGGGTTCTTCTTAATTAAGTCCTCACATTTGAGGAAGGCACCGCTTTACAAAGCATACGTAGCCTATTTCATTTGCATGAGCACTAAATGTGTTCATATCGAACTCGTCACAGGATTAAGCGCAGAAGCCTATATTCTTACTCTGAAAAGGTTTATTGCCAGAAGATCCACGCCCAGTATTATTTGGAGCGACAATGCCACAAATTTCCATGGGGCAAAAAATGAAATGCGCGAATTCTATGATTTTTTCTTAAATCAAAATAATTCGGAACAGATTAAGGAATTCTGTACTCAAAACTCCATAACTTTCAAGATGGGTGTTCCCCGCAACCCCCATCAATTCGGCCTCCATGAGGTAGGAATAAAGAGTGTGAAGTATCACCTCTATCGAATTATAGGAAATTCCCACTTCACCTTTGAAGTGTTTAACACAGTATTATGCCAAATCGAGGCTATTCTGAATTCGAGACCCATCACTAGGATGTCGTCTGACGCCAATGACTTCGCTTTCCTATCTCCAGCTCACTTCTTAGTTCAAAGAAGTTTAACCGCGCCCCCTGAACCAAGTGTTTCAGAGATACCTGAAAATAGGTTGAATCTTTTTCAGCGTATTAGTAAAATTCAACAGCAATTTTGGAAATTGTGGAAAAAAGACTATCTTTGCCTCCTGCAGCAAAGAAATAAATGGACCGACCCTACTGACCCTGTCAAGATCGGGGATTTGGTTCTGTTGAAGGAGGATGGTACTCCTCCACTCTTATGGCCAACTGCCAGGGTAATAGATGTATTGCCTGGTAAGGATGGTCTAGTTCGTACTGTCAAGATTCACACTACTCACGGTGATTTTCTTCGTGGTATTACGAAAATCGCTGTGATTCCCCTGGAAGATTAAAATCTATCCCTAGGGGGAAAACTTATCGTTTTCCTCCATTTTATCGTTGTTACCCCTTGTGTATATAAACTCTAATTTCTTCAAACATTTCTTATCGTTGTGCACATCTTTGCCAATCCCCTCTCTTCGAGGTGATATAGGCCATCTCTCTCGCCTGTCGCCCCCGGCAATATGTACAATAAATATATTATACACGGCTCACTAAAATAATTAGTTACGCCCCTGTACTACTGATTACTTAAAATTCAAGTAGTATTTATGTAACCTTTCTGGAAACTCCAGGTTATTGTTGAGACTCGCATTTGAACCCCTCGCCGGGGCAGATCGTCAAAAGCTTCCTAACGAGAATCATCTCTAATCTATCGACGCTCCCGCTATTCGTAAAAAGGCCGCATTTTACCGGCTTTTTTTTGCTATCGTTTTATACCGCTCAGATAATTCAATCTGCTCAGTATTATCGACGATGATTTATTTAGCGTATTAGTGAGTGCCTTACAAATGAACCAAATGGATTATGGAATTCAATCAGAGCTCTGATGTGACACGTCATCAAGGAATAAAACTGTAAGTACTCTACATGTATGTGAACATAACTTATTAGTCGTGATACTGTATGCATTTTGAACCATATACCTCTCGTAGCAAATATTCTTTGTGCCATTTATGCAGATAATACTTTAAATTACATATGAAAAATCGTTATCTACTCTTAACCAGCTTACCTATGGGAATATACTCTATAACCGTACAATAAGTATAGGTTACTATTGTTAAGGATACTTTACGTATTGCCTAAACAACACTTATTAAATAAATTTACGAGTAATTTCAGCACGAAATATACTTACTTACTTACTTAGTCCTAAGCCTTTCTACCTTTAGGTGTAAGGCTGGTGGAGTTGAGTTTGGCATTGTAGTCTCCATGCTTTCCGATCTTGCGCTAGGTTTCTTGCACTTTCCAATGTCAATCCCTTCTTCTCGACTTCTTTCCTGATTTCATCTACCCACATAACTCTTGGTCTCCCTCTTTTGTTTTTCCCCTGCACTCTCGTTTCGAACACTCGTTTTGTTAGCCTCTCGTTCGACATTCTAAACACGTGCCCGAACCATCTAAGTTGTCCTTCTACTATTTTTTCATTGATTGGTTCTAGTTTTAGGTTTTGTCTAATTGTTTCGTTTCGTATTTTGTCTGTCCTTTTTCTGTTTGCTATTTTCCTCAGGAACCTCATTTCCATAGCATTGACTCTGGATTTTTGTCTCCCCGTCAATGTCCATGTCTCGCTGCTATACATGATTGTTGGTCTAACTACTGATTTAACGACTGCCGTTTTTACTTTTTCCGGTATCCCTTTTTTCCCAAAAAATGTTGTTTTCATAGTGTTAAATAAGCTTCCTGTTCGTCCCATTCTCTCGTTTATTTCCATGTCTTGTTTACCATTTGATTCGATTATTACTCCTAGGTATTTAAAATATTCCACTTGCTCTAGTTGTTTCCCGTCTAATTCTATTGCGTGTGTCTTCCTCGTATTTGAAATTATCATTGTTTTTGTTTTCTCTGTATTAATTTTCATATTTATGTTTGATAGTTCTTCTTCTAGGATTTCAAGATTGTTCTGTAAGTCTTCTCTGTTTTCTGCTATCAATACCATGTCGTCTGCAAATAGTAGCTCCGATAGTTGAGTCTGTTTCATTTGCCAGTATCCTAATGTTAGTTTTCTCATTCTTCTCTTGGCTTTCTTTATCGCTTCATCCAGTACCACTGAGAATAGCAGTGGACTCAGCACGCATCCCTGTTTGACGCCTTGACTTGTAGAAAATTCTCTGGATTCCTCGTTATTGGTTCTTACTGTATTTGTATTATTTTTGTACATATCCTTTATTACTTCTATTATGTGTCTGTCGACTCCCCTTTCTGTTAGTGTCTTCCAAACGTCCTTTCTTCGGATTCTGTCAAACGCCTTTTCCAGGTCAATGAAGCACATATGTATCTCTCTATTTTTCTTGATTACCTTCTCACTTACTTGTCTTAATGTGAATATTAGGTCTTGCGTGCTTCTGTCCTTCCTGAATCCACACTGTGTGTCTTCCATAGTTGTTTCTATTTGTGTTTTTATTCTTGTCTCTAGTATTCTTGCTAATACCTTCCCAGGGATACTTGATATGGTGATACCTCGGTAATTATTACAGTTTCTCTTGTCTCCCTTTTTGTGTATTGGTAATATAATGTCTTTCTTCCAGTCCTTTGGTAATTCTGCTCTATTTATGATATCATTCATTAGTTCTTTCATGCTATCCATTCCCTCTGTCCCCATGAATTTTATCATTTCCGGGGTGATATGATCCTTGCCTGGTGCTTTGCCCAGTTTTACTCTTTCTATTGCTTTCTCTAATTCCTCTCTTGTTATGGATTCCACTTGTTGTTCTTCATTCCTTTCTTGTATCTCCCCTATGTTGTCCTTGTCTACATGAGTTAGCTCTTTGAAATGTTCTCTCCATCTTTCCATTATTTGTTTTTCTTCTGTTAGTACGTTTCCATTCTTGTCTTTTATATTCGGCATCGTGTGCTCTTTCTTTTGTCTGAGTTGTTTTAATGCGCCGTAGAAGAGTTTTTGGTTTTCCCTATAATTTTTTGTCATTTTTTTGTCCAAATATCTCCCATGACCTTTCCTTTCCTGCTTTCACCGCTATTTTAACCTCTTTCCTTTTTTCTTTATATGCTTCGTAATCTTCCGGGTGTTTTGTGCTTAGGTATCTTTTCCATTTGTCTTTTTTGTTCTTTATTTTCTCTCGTATTTCTTCCGTCCACCATTCTGTTCTCCTCATGTTAGTGTTTGCTATTTTTGCTTTCCCGCAAGTTTCCTCAGCTGCTTTGATTATGCTGGTTTTTAGATATTCCCATTTTTTTTCTATATTTGTATTTTTTGCCCTACCTTTCAAAGTATTATCTAATTTTTCTTGGAATTTCTTCTTATATATTTCCTCTTTTAATTTGTAACTTTTTATTTTTTCATTTACTACCTTTCTTCTCTTTTCTTCTTTTTCCTCTGTTGTTCTCATTCTCATTATTACTAGATGGTGGTCACTGCCAATCTCCGAGCCTCTTTTCACTTTCGTATCCTGTACTCTTTTCCATTTGTTGCTGCTTACCAAAAAGTAATCTATGATTGATTTTTCGTTTCTGCTGTCTTGTACTCTCGTGTATTTGTGTACTTCTTTATGTTTAAATTTTGTATTTGTTATAACTAGTTTATTCTCCATACATATTTCTATTATTCTTTCACCATTTCTGTTTAGCATTTCTTCTCCTTCTTTTCCCATGCACTCCTCTATTCCGCTGTTGTTGTTTCCGACTCTACCGTTTAGATCTCCCATTACAATTATGTTTTCTTCCCCATTATCAATTTGCATTTGGAGCTCCTCGAAAAATTTATCTTTCTCTTCCTTTCTTGCATCTTCATTTACTCCGTAGGCTGTTATTATTGTCCATATTTCTTCGTCCATCAGTTTAATTTTCACCGATAATATTCTCTGGTTAACATATGTTTCTTCTATAACGTGTTGTAGTCTATTCGGTGCAATTATTATCCCGACTCCTTCTTTTGCTCTCTCTTTTGTATCCGCTCCTACCCAAAGTAACCAATATCCTTTGTGTATTTTCTTAAGACCTTTTCCTTTCATCTTCGTTTCTGTTATTCCTAGTATTTCTATTTTTTGTCTTATCATATCTTCTACCAGTTCTTCCTCTTTTCCATTGATGCTTCTCACATTCCATGTTCCCATTTTTATCTCTCCTTTTTTCTGCAATCTAGCTTTCCCCTTTTTCCTATTTTCATCCTTGTTTACCTTTGCATCATCTTTTTCCCTATCGCTTTTCCCATTCATTGCCTTGGTTGTCATTGTTGTGGGTCCGGTCTCATTATTTTCTTTTAGTTTTTTGAAGTCCCTTCCCCGATATTTCTGTGAGTTAGTATAAGTTTCTCTTTATTATGGTCCCATTTCCACTCCTTTCCATTAATCTCCAGTTTCATATATCCTATCTTCGTAGTATTACCTTTGTCTTTTTCTTCTTTTGCCATTTTCCTAATTTTTGCTTGTATTTCCCTTTCCTTTCTTGTTAAATCTGATTCTATATACACCTTTTGTCCCTGTAGATTTTTCAGTTTTCCTTTGTTTTTTAGTACACTCATCTTATCCGTTAGGTTTTCCATTTCTGCTACAAAGATTTGGTCGCCGATCTTCACCGCTCCTCTCAGTCTGACCTCTAATTTCAGATTTCTTCCTATGAAGTGTTCTACTGACTCCTTTACAGGCTTTCCGTCGGTAGCATCTAGTGTTAGGCCTTTTAATACTATATTATTTCTCCGTCTATCTTTTTCCAATTGTTCTATTCTATTGTTTGCCATTTTTAAACCTTCTTCCAATTTTTCGTTTTTTTCTTTCAGCTCCTTAATATATTCCATCGTTTCTTTTTGGTCTTTCCGTATGGTTCTTATTTCTGCCATCATTTCATCATTTTTCCACATAACTTCCCGCATCATTTTTATCATCTCTTCATTTGTGTCGTTGCTTTTATTCGGTGTTCGTCTCGTCAGGTTACTCTTTTCAAAATATAATTTATCTTCTTTATATTTTTTCTTCTTAGATTCTTCGTCGCCACTATCAGATAGTTCTTCATTCTTTCTATAGGTTTCCTTTCGGATTGTTCCTGTTCCGCCACTGGCCATTTTAAATTAAATGTTAACCTCAGCACTAATATAAATATTATTATTATACACTTAGAAGTTTATTTTTATTTCGCACAAGAACGCTTTTTAAGTTTAACGTTTATCGATAACGATAGGTCTTTTAAAAAACCGGTGTTTTTATTGTGATAGGTTTCGAATTCGAAATTACCTTATCGCCAATACACCTGCCACACGACCTCTCGCCTCGCTTGCCAAACTCGAACCTCGAAACGAAATATAAATACACAATATACACACATGAAGTAAACAATAGTAAACCTACACATAACCTATCTTTTAGTCAAAATTTCAACATTGCCCGATTAACTCCGGGCATTGTCGACATTGGCCGGGCAATGATAGAAATGTTATCAAGAATTTAAAATTATCATCAATGTCCAGTTTCTATGGACAATAACGTTAATATCCGGCCATTGTCGACAATGACCAATTCAACCGGCCATTGTCGATATTGGCCGGCCAATAAGGTTATTGGCCGGATTTACATCATTGTCCGTAACATATACATCCCATTAGCTGCTTTGTTTTGGATAATTTTGCAATGAAAATAAGATAAACATTATTATTTTAATGTGGTAACATAGATAAAAAATAGTAAACTTAGTACAGTAGAACCCGATTGGTAGGTATAGGCCATTTTTTCTTCTCTATTTTGAATCCGTGTGTAGTCCAGGCTGTACCGTCGACCCCGTTAGGTAAATTATTCCGATTCGTATTTTTTGCACAAACTTACACAAAAAAATTCCTTATAACAAATCCAGAGGGTACCAAGAGCTACCGCGGCCGGAAAATTGTTTAAACAATTTTTTCATTAGTTTTCTGTTAACTTATAAAAGTTGGGTGACAAACTGTTTAGTTTATAATTTTAATCAACGCAGCATTAAAACATAGGTCCTGAAGAAGTTTTCTGGAAAATTTCAAGTCAAAATATGCAACAGAAAAAAAGTTACGCGCCCTTGTAAACGAGTGGTACTCCCCCAAAAAAACGCTCATTTCTCGAGATATCAACCACACTGTGGTGAATGGCTAATTTTGGTCTTACTTTATGTTTTTGATGGTGCTGAAAACGAAAATGAGTTTTATTTTGAATTTTAGATGGGGAAACATTGTCAAAATCGAAATTTTACCCTAAAAATAAAAAAAATGAAATCACGTTTTTTTTTTAAATTAAAAGTTACACCACTTTTTTCTATAAAACACTTTGTTTTCTGTACTCTAGATTTTAACATAAAATTAATTAAACAGCTAAACTTTAAATTTTGTCACACAACTTTGCGATTAAACTTTGCAATTCAAGAATTTGCACCTTTTACTTCAAACAATTTATAACTTTCTTTATAGCAAGACAGAAATATTGAAGCAGGTCCCATTGTCTTCAGAATGGTGAGAAATATATACTATAAAAATTTCAGAAAAAATATTACAATGGAACTGAGTTGTAGCAAGTTAAACGCAAAAAACGTGATTTTTATTTTTAGGGTGAAGTTGCGATTTTGATAATGTTCCCCCACGTAAAATTCAAAACAACCCTAATTTTCGTTTTCAGCACCATCAAAAATATAAAGTATTATCAAAATTATTATCAGTATCTCGAGAAATAAGCATTTTTTGGGGTGTGCCAGTGTGCAGCTCGTCTATAAAGTCACATAACATTTTTCCAATTGCATATTTTAAATTAAATTTTTTTGGAAAACTTCTTCATGATTTATATTTTATTTCTGTGTTAGTTAAAATTATAAGCTGAAAAGTTTGTCACTCAACTTTTTTAAGTAAACATGAAACTAACCAAATCTGACGACAAAATGTTTAAAAATTAACAACTTCTCTTTTAATGTGTTTAATCATTTTGGACAAATCTCATTGTTATCTAAATGCCTCAAAGTTAACACAGTAAAATTTTCAAAAGGAAATATTTACAGCGACCAAAAATACAGTGAGTTAAAATTGAAAAATCATCAATATTGATTTATCGCATTTTTGCATAAAATTTGATTTTTGAACATGTTCCACTAATTCTAGAAAAAAATAAACTCCATACTCGGATTCGGAGACCTCGAAAACATAAGAAATCGTGAAAATTTGTTATTCACTTTACAGTTGATTTTTGTGGTTGGTGTAACGTAATTTTAGGAGTTGCTGCCGGTCGCCACTGAAGGTGGACGCCACTGGTGATAGTAAACACGTGATAAATACGCTCCGTAAGAAAATTTCGAAACAACGAAAACTTACGAGCAGAAAATTGCGAATTTGTGACCATTGGAAAACTGGAACAATAAGCAGTGAATGTGAGTGAAACCAGAAGCCAAAACAAGAAGTAGTAAGTCAAAATCATTAATATTAAAAATAGATATAACCTTGAAAGTACGCCGGAATAGATATTCTGACATCCGCACGGTTGAAGTGTGTCAAATGTCTTATGCCTGACGTACACAGCACAAACAAACGTAACCACAGAACATATTACATATTTGCATCTATTACGCCGATAGAGTAGGCAATATATAATACATACAGCAAGAGTGAAATTACGCCGATAGCATAGGCAACACACAATTCAGCAATAGTAAATTATTGAATAAAACATCGTGTACAATTAAATATGGGAGACGACAGCGAACAAAAACTGAATAAAATGATGAAAATGTTGGAAAACCTCATAACCGAAATTCGGGAAATAAAGCAGGAAAATTCTAAACAGATAACAGAACTAATTGATATGAACAGAGTTTTAACTGAAAAAAATTTCAGAATGAAAAAAGACATAGAACTGCTCGCAACAAAAGTAGAAAAGAACGAAAGAGACAAAAAGAGAAAAAACATTGTCATTACTGGTATAGAGACAGACAACGCCGGTAATAAATGTCTAAAGGAACAAGCCAAAAGTATCATGACAGATTTGCTAGAACTGCAAGTGGACCTGAAAGAAGTATATAGCATAGGGAAAAACAAATGCATCATAGAATTAGAATCATTCGGAGACAAACTGAGAGTAATGGAAGCCAAAAAGAAACTGAAGAACCATCCACATAAGAGAATATATATTGACCACGACCTCACTAAAAAAGAACTAGAAACGCAATCTATAATAAAAAGGAGGGCATCAGAGGAAAGAGAGAAAGGAAAAAGAGTGAGAATTGGATATAAAAAATTATGGGTTGATAACATACAATTCGATTGGATTGAAAATGAAAATAGATTAGAAAAACACTCATCTACGGAAAAACAAAAATTTAGGTCAAAAAACTGATGACAATAGACGAAGAAATGGACCGACAAATGGCAACGAAAAAGGAAACGAATAAGGATATGATCTTAACAGACACAACAACGAGCAACACAAAAATGAAAATACTGAAAATAGCAACGTGGAACATCAGAAGTATCAACGATAAAGAACGAGAACTCATACAGGAATTTGAAAGTTACAAACTAGACATCCTAGCAGTAACAGAATTAAAAAAGAAAGGACAGGGAACCATAGAACAAGAAGGGGGACATTTACTGTTATACAGTGGAGTAAAACCAGAGCTACGAGCGGCCGCAGGGGTTGGTTGCATTATAGCAAAAGAACATATAAAGCACATGACAAGATGGGAATTTATATCTGAGAAAATATTAAAAATTGAAATGAATATAGATCAAACTAGTAACACAACAATAATAATTGTATATGGACCAGGTGAAGATGAAGTTGCAAGTAAAAAAGATGACTTCTGGGAGGAGCTGACAGATATAGTGGAAAACGTAAATGGCAGACTAATCATCATGGGAGATTTTAACAGTAGAGTAGGAAAAGGAAATGACACAATAGATGTAATTGGAATGCATGGAGAGGAGACCAGAAACAATAATGGAAATAGGTTGATCAATTTTTGCATGGAGAACAACTTGATAGTAACGAATACGTTTTACATGCACAAAGATATACACAAATATACCAGAGAAGTTAGAAGCAGAAATGAAAGATCAATAATAGATTATGTACTAATCAACAGACAAAATCGAAAAGAAATAACTGACGTGAAAATTAATAGAGGCGCAGAAATCTACAGTGACCACTACTTATTAGTAGCTAAGTGGAAAATTGAGGATAATAACCATCAAGAAATAACAAAAATGACAAGTCAGAACAAGAATAGGAACGAATCAATCAGATCCTATAAGTTACAAGACAAAAAGATTGCTGAACAATATAAAAACACTACAGAAACACACATCGAAAACAGAAGACAAATATGGCGAAGTCTGAATCTAGAAGAACTCTGGCTAGAATTTAAGGATACCATCCTAAAGGCAGCAAAAGAAACATGTGGTACAATAGTAGTAAATAAAAATATAAAACAGACAAGGTGGTGGAACGAAGAAATTAAAGATCAAGTGAAAAGAAAGAAAAGTTTATGGAAACAATACCTCGGAGACAGAACAGATAATAATTACACGCTATATAAAGAACAACGTACTAATGTCAAAGAACTAGTAACCCGAGCCAAACAGAGATCCTGGGAAGAATTTGGAACAAAATTAGAAGAAAATAGCCAAGGAAATCAGAAGTTACTCTACAGAGTTTTGAAGAACCTACGAAAGGACAAACAACCAAACATAAGACAGATCAAATCAAAAGATAATGTACTACTGACAGATGAAGACGAAATTATGAAAAGATGGAAGGAGCATTTCCAAGATCTACTAAATGGAACAACCACCAGTAATGAGTCACATGAACAAACGACCACCCCCAACGTAGAACACGACGACGAAGACGAAAATATCGATAAGAATGAAGTACTGGAAGCCATCTCGCATCTAAAAGTAGGAAAATCAGCAGGCCATGATAAGATCACACCAGAAATGCTGAAAAATCTAGGGGTGTCAGGGGTAGAGATGTTAACAGAAATTCTCAACAAAGCATGGCACTTGGGTACTGTACCAGAAGATTGGAAAACAGGAATTATATTGCCCATTTTTAAGAAAGGGGACACAAGAAATTGCGGCAACTACAGAGGTATTACGTTGTTAAGTGTGGTGTCAAAATCGTACGAATATATTTTAAACAAAAAACTTAGTTCAATAGTTGAACACAACCTAGCAGAACCACAAAGTGGGTTCAGGAAAGGCCGGAGTACCCAAGACCACATCTTTACGATCAAACAAGTAACAGAAAAAACGAGAACTACTAAAACTGAAGTATATGCAGCATTTATAGATTTAGAAAAAGCATTCGATAAAGTTTCACAATACAAAGTATGGGAAAGTCTCGAACGAAGAAATATTGATCTCAAACTGAGACAGGCTATACAAAGCTTATATAAACGTAACAAATGCTACATCAGGAAAGATAATACCCATTCTGAAACTTTTGAGATAAATGATGGACTGAAGCAGGGAGGAGTACTGAGCCCCACACTATTCATCGTACTCATGGATGACATCATAAAAGTAATGGAAGCAAAGACACGCAAATTACACATTGGTTACCACAGACTAGAACCTATAGGAATTTCAGTATGTGCATTTGCAGACGACCTGATGTTACTAGCACACAGCGAAGATGACCTCAAAAGGAACCTAATAATGTGGAAAGAGGAGCTGGAAGAGAGAAATATGAAAATAAACATGGAGAAAACAAAGATAATGGTCATGGGGAATGAAGATAAACAAGTAAATATAGAGATAAATAACAAGAAACTAGAACAAGTAACAACATATAAATACTTGGGTGTGAAAATAGAGAATGGAGGAAGATCAGAAGAAGAAGTCAACGAAAGGATAACCATGGCGTCCAGAATGTACCACAGCTTAAACAGAACATTCATTGGAAAGAGAGAAGTAAGCAGCAGGACAAAGATGATGGTATATAAAACAATCTTCAGGCCAATCCTTACCTATGGTAGTGAGAGCTGGGTGCTAACACAATCATCGAAAAGCAGAATAAACTCCATGGACATGAAGTACCTAAGAAAAGTAAAAGGAATTACAAGACGTGATAGAATAAGAAACAGCAGTGTGCGAGAAGAACTACAAGTCAAACCAATAACACAAATATTAGATAGGAACAAGCTTAAATGGTTTGGACATTTGTGTAGAATGAACGATGATAGACAGGTAAAACGCATATGGGAGGCAAAAGTACAAAACAAGAGAGGAAGAGGGAGACCAAAGAAAACCTGGAACGATGAAGTGGTAGAAATTCTGAGGACGAAAAATACAACGTGGACTGAAGCGAAACGAAGGGCCAAGAATAAGCAAGATTGGAGACGATTTATATATGATGTAGATGTATGAAATGTATTTGTAAACACCTTACACCGTTAAGTAGAAAGGTTTAGATTATATATATATGTCCAGTTTCTATGGACAATAACGTTAATATCCGGCCATTGTCGACAATGACCAATTCAACCGGCCATTGTCGATATTGGCCGGCCAATAACGTTATTGGCCGGATTTACATCATTGTCCGTAACATATACATCCCATTAGCTGCTTTGTTTTGGATAATTTTGCAATGAAAATAAGATAAACATTATTATTTTAATGTGGTAACATAGATAAAAAATAGTAAACTTAGTACAGTAGAACCCGATTGGTAGGTATAGGCCATTTTTTCTTCTCTATTTTGAATCCGTGTGTAGTCCAGGCTGTACCGTCGACCCCATTAGGTAAATTATTCCGATTCGTATTTTTTGCACAAACTTACACAAAAAAAATTCCTTATAACAAATCCAGAGGGTACCAAGAGCTACCGCGGCCGGAAAATTGTTTAAACAATTTTTTCATTAGTTTTCTGTTAACTTATAAAAGTTGGGTGACAAACTGTTTAGTTTATAATTTTAATCAACGCAGCATTAAAACATAGGTCCTGAAGAAGTTTTCTGGAAAATTTCAAGTCAAAATATGCAACAGAAAAAAAGTTACGCGCCCTTGTAAACGAGTGGTACTCCCCCAAAAAAACGCTCATTTCTCGAGATATCAACCACACTGTGGTGAATGGCTAATTTTGGTCTTACTTTATGTTTTTGATGGTGCTGAAAACGAAAATGAGTTTTATTTTGAATTTTAGATGGGGAAACATTGTCAAAATCGAAATTTTACCCTAAAAATAAAAAAAAATGAAATCACGTTTTTTTTTTAATTAAAAGTTACACCACTTTTTTCTATAAAACACTTTGTTTTCTGTACTCTAGATTTTAACATAAAATTAATTAAACAGCTAAACTTTAAATTTTGTCACACAACTTTGCGATTAAACTTTGCAATTCAAGAATTTGCACCTTTTACTTCAAACAATTTATAACTTTCTTTATAGCAAGACAGAAATATTGAAGCAGGTCCCATTGTCTTCAGAATGGTGAGAAATATATACTATAAAAATTTCAGAAAAAATATTACAATGGAACTGAGTTGTAGCAAGTTAAACGCAAAAAACGTGATTTTTATTTTTAGGGTGAAGTTGCGATTTTGATAATGTTCCCCCACGTAAAATTCAAAACAACCCTAATTTTCGTTTTCAGCACCATCAAAAATATAAAGTATTATCAAAATTATTATCAGTATCTCGAGAAATAAGCATTTTTTGGGGTGTGCCAGTGTGCAGCTCGTCTATAAAGTCACATAACATTTTTCCAATTGCATATTTTAAATTAAATTTTTTTGGAAAACTTCTTCATGATTTATATTTTATTTCTGTGTTAGTTAAAATTATAAGCTGAAAAGTTTGTCACTCAACTTTTTTAAGTAAACATGAAACTAACCAAATCTGACGACAAAATGTTTAAAAATTAACAACTTCTCTTTTAATGTGTTTAATCATTTTGGACAAATCTCATTGTTATCTAAATGCCTCAAAGTTAACACAGTAAAATTTTCAAAAGGAAATATTTACAGCGACCAAAAATACAGTGAGTTAAAATTGAAAAATCATCAATATTGATTTATCGCATTTTTGCATAAAATTTGATTTTTGAACATGTTCCACTAATTCTAGAAAAAAATAAACTCCATACTCGGATTCGGAGACCTCGAAAACATAAGAAATCGTGAAAATTTGTTATTCACTTTAAAGTTGGTTTTTGTGGTTGGTGTAACGTAATTTTAGGAGTTGCTGCCGGTCGCCAACCGCTCCCACTATTCAGTCAGTCGACTACGCCCGCTATTTTTTACTTTAGTCGGAACTAAAAATACTTTTTGTTTATAACACTACTGTTTAGACAATTTTTAACATTTTTTCTTGCTAAAAACTTTGTTAAAAACTTTGAATTTTCTTATAAAATATTGGTTAATTTCAGATCTTAATGTTGTTAATTAACGTAAGAGTGATTTTTTCAAAAAAAGGGGCTATCTCAGACCCCAAGGATCGTACGACCTAAAATTTTTTTTTAGAAGTTGTGTATTTTAACCAACTTTCCGTATTTTTTATTGCCATTTAATTTGATCTAATTTCTAGGAAATTATTGTAATTGCTTATAAGCTTAAAAACTGCTATTTATTAACAAATAATTTTGTGTACGTATATGTAATTTTTTTTACTTTTTTTTTCATAGGCTATTAGTATACATCTTAACGAAGGAAATGAGCCCCGGATTATTGAGATACATTCAGCCATATTAACTGGACCAGCCTCAGAAATTAGCTCGTTGTTCAAAAAATTTTATAAACAAATTCAATTTTGCGAAAACTATTTAACAGATCTTTACCATTTTTTGCACATCATTCAAACACCATAATGCCCACAATTTTAGTTATATTAAAACATATTCTAATAAACAATAAAATTGTTATTAACAATATTCAAAAACAGTGATTTTGTCTTCCGTTTTGCAATAACTTTTTTGTTTATTAACCGATTTTCATTTAGCGTATCTCATTCGATGTATCTTTTTTTTCTGAAAAAGTTACCTGTGGACGTCAAATTTCTAAATAAACAAGTTTTTAAGTTATGAGCAAAAAACTAAGTTTGACGTTTTGATTGTTTATTTAAAAAATATTCCACTAAAAAATTGATGAATCCCAAGATGGTAGTCTTTTTGTAATATCTCATACTACACATTTCAACTGTTAAACCTCGTCTTTTCCGTTATGTCTAGTAGAAACCTAACTTGATTGGCCTAAAAGGCAAAATATACAGAGTCTTGTGTTTAAAAAAATTTACCAATGGTATAAGAAACTGATAAATCTGAGGACCTTACTTCTTCTTCTTCTTCTTCATGTGCCTTGTCCGTTGTGGACGTTGGCTATCATCATATCAATTTTAATTTTGTTTGCGGCGTGTCTGAATAAATCGATCGATGTTAGTCGAAACCATTGGCGTAGGTTTTGAAGCCATGAGTTCTTATTCCGGGTCCGCGTTTACTCTCTAATTAACCCTGTATTATCAGTTGGAGTATATGATATTTATCATGCCTCATAATATGAGGAATATTTTTGTATAATTTGGACCATCCATTTAAGAGATGATTTAGCATTTCCTCACTCTTGGTCCACGCTGTATAAATAATATATCTATATGTAAATATCTACGTATGAAAAGGAAATGGGACAATGACAAAACGCCGCAAGAAGAAGTACATACAGAGTGGGCCAAAGAAAACAGTCCACCTCGATATTTGGCAGTATTTATTAGATCTTAAGGAAATGAAGAAACAGGTCGATTTTTGATCGAAGAGGGACACCTATTTACGGTACATGCATCGGTTGTTTATCAATCCCCTCCCTTTCACGTCCCCCACCACTTATTTTTAAATAGGGAATAGGGGTCGTGTGCTAGCTCGTTTGAAAGGTTTTTCAATTCTCTATTCAGTAATATTAACATTAACATAATTATATACAGGGTGTCCAAGAAAAAAATATTTTAGGTAAATTAATTGACACAAAAAAGAATGTATGTAATTTATTTAATTCAAAATACAGTCTACTGCTGTCACAAAACTGAAAAAAAATTTTTTTGATAAATAAAAATTGCATTTCGCTTAATTTCAATGTTCAAGCTTCCACTCATCTGCCTCTTGGTAGGTTCAATATTAATTTTTAGTAACAATGTTCATTTATAAAAATAAACATGTTTTTATATTTTCTGTCAGGAGTAGAATGTATTTTGAGTTAAATAATTTACATACATTCTTCTTTTTGTGTCAATTAATATAGTTCAAAATAATTTTTCTTGGACACCCTGTGTAAATAATTATGTCAATGTTAATATTGCTAAATACACCGAGAGAACAATTTATTTTCTCCTAAAACACTGACTCCTTTGAGCTATCTTTCTTAAAAGTTACCATATCATATTAACTTAAATATACTTCACATATAATATATAAAAAACGAGTTTTTTAAACACAACTCAATAATGTCTTACAGATAATTTCTCTAAGAAATGCATTAATGGTTACTGGGGTTACACTGAGGTGTAAAGCTAGTTCGCGTCCGTAGTAGAATACTACACGTGCACCCTGGGTAATGCTAAATGAACTAGCACAATAGGCAGCCAGACAATTTAGAATATCTGGATCTCCTGGCCAGGAACACATTAAAATAATTAAAATAATAAGATATGCCTCCAACCAACAACTTAAAAGGACCTTCTCAGGACCAAGCAACAAAACGACTCGGACCAAGCGTCCGAATATGCCATTTAAATATAGAAGTTATTAGTAGAAGTAAATGTGAGTACCTTCAAAAAGTACTCATTGAAAATAAAATCGACGTAGTCGCAATTCAGGAAACCCATGTAGAAAACGAGGAACACATTCTCGCTAGAGGAAGAATTCATGGTTACGATTTACTGGGTGCAACTCACCACCCAGCTTATGGGGTAGCAACCTTTGTCCGAAACAAAATAGAAAATGCACACATATGTTCTACATCAGACATAAATAACATTCATACGGTTACCATACAAATTGGCGAAATTACTGTCAGCAATATTTATAAACCCACGGCAGTCCTGTGGCCTCCGCATGTTATTCACGCCCACCCACAACCCTCAGTCGTACACGACAACTAGACCGAAATCATTAGACCGAAAGCAGTAGACCGAACTCACTAGACCGAAAAGCACTTTACCGAAAGCTCACTAGACCGAAGAGCATTAGACCGAAATGGTACATAAATTAAGAAAGATTGCAGTAATTATGCTAAGATCTTGTATGTCTTTTTGTATATTGTACTTTTTTTGTATTATTTTGTATATAGACTGTGTAAGTTGTTACTCTGTACAGTCTGATATGAAATAATTTTTATCCGTTAAACAAATTAGTGAAGGTAAAAATAAATTAAGGGTAGAGTGACGTTAACACCATTTTAACTGTTTCTAATAATATACCTGGATCCCGCGTACCAAAAAAAGTTGATTAATAGCAAGCTGAGCATTTGTTAATAGTTTAACGGTGTATATAAGCTTATAGTCGGACAAACTCTGATGTATGGGAACACTGGAACAGGAAAAGTTTTAATTGTGGAATAGGTTAAAAATTTGGAACATCAGACTACGAAAACGTTGCATGTATTTTGT
Source organism: Diabrotica virgifera virgifera (assembly GCF_917563875.1). Taxonomy (NCBI): domain Eukaryota; kingdom Metazoa; phylum Arthropoda; class Insecta; order Coleoptera; family Chrysomelidae; genus Diabrotica; species Diabrotica virgifera. Next base: position 28,199,615 of record NC_065450.1, read on the forward strand.
CGGGCAGAACTTCCAATTATTGATTTGTTATAATTTCATTAAACTCTCATACAAAAATAAGAATGCGTGTATCATCAATTGGGTATTTTAATAGTAGGGGAGGAAAGTATATTATGCTAAGATCTTGAATGTCTTTTTGTATATTGTACTTTTTTTGTATTATTTTGTATTATGTATAGACTGTGTAAATTGTTACTCTGTACAGTCTGATATGAAATAATTTTTATCCGTTAAACAAATTAGTGAAGGTAAAAATAAATTAAGGGTAGAGTGACGTTAACACCATTTTAACTGTTTCTAATAATAGACCTGGATCCCGCGTACCAAAAAAGTTGATTAATAGCAAGCTGAACATTTGTTAATAGTTTAACGGTGTCTATAAGCTTATAGTCGGACAAACTCTGATGTATGGGAACACTGGAACAGGAAAAATTTTAATTGTGGAATAGGTTAAAAATTTGGAACATCAGACTACGAAAACGTTGCATGTATTTTGTCGGGCAGAACTTCCAATTATTGATTTGTTATAATTTCATTAAACTCTCATACAAAAATAAGAATGCGTTTATCATCAATTGGGCATTTTAATATATAATTGTTTTAATATATAGGGTGTAACAAAAATACAGGTCATAAATTAAACCACATATTTTGGGACCAAAAATAGTTCGATTGAACCTAACTTACACATAATGTGCACATAGTGTACAAATGTGCACATAAAAAAAGTTATAGCCCTTTGAAGTTACAAAATGAAAATGTATTTTTTCCAATATATCGAAAACTATTAGAGATTTTTTATTGAAAATGGACATGTGGCATTCTTATGGTACGAACACCTTAAAAATAAATTATACTAAAATTTGTGCTCCCCATAAAAAAATTATGCGGGTTCGGTTCCCTTAAACCCCCCTAAACTTTTGTGCACGTCCCAATTAAATTATTATTATGGTACCATTAGTAAAATACAATGTTTTTAAAACTTTTTTGCCTCCTAGTACTTTTTCGAAAAGCCAGTTTTTATCGAGATATTTTCAATATTTGTCAAATCCACCACATATTTTGTATAATGGTTAAGTACGATTATCGAGACTGTAATAATACGAAAAGTTACATTTTTAGGTATATTTTGAACCATATTAAAAAAGAAGCCACATCTCAATAAAATGTGCCTTATCAAAAACATACTAGGAGACAAAAAAGTTTTAAAAACCCTGTTTTTAACTAATGGTACCGCAATAATAGTTTAATTGAAACGCATGCAAACATTTGGGGGGTTTAAAGGAACAAAACCCCCATAAAATTTTTATGTAAACATATGCAAAAGGAAGCCCTATCTCGATAAAAAATGGCTTATCGAAAAAATACTAAGAGGCAAAAAAGTTTTAAAAATATTGTGGTTAACCAACGGTACCACAATGATAATTTAATTGGAACGTACACAAAAGTTTGGGGGGGTTTAAGGGAACAAAACCCCCATAAAATTTTTATGGGGTGCACAAATTTCACTTTATTTTTTTTTAAGAAAATCCTGCCATAAGAATGCCACATGTCTATTTTCAATAAAAAATCTCCAATAGTTTTGGATATGTGCACATTTGTACTAAGGTATGTTAGGTTAAATCAAACTATTTTTGGTCCTAAAATATGCGGTTTAATTTATGACCTGAATTTTTGTTACACCCTGTATAATATATAATTATTTTAATATATAATACCAATTGGACATAATGGGTGAACGAAATGTAAAAGTGTGTAAATAATTATTTGAAATAAATATTATGAAAATGTAGTATGTCAAAGTGTGTAAATAATTATTTATTATATTTTCATTTCCTTCATTCATTCAAGTGTGTACAAACTTATCAGTCTCTCAACTATTTTAATGAGTGAACACGAAGAACATGTCAAATGACAGGAATCATGTTGGTTAGTAATAGCAGTCTGATTTTTACATGAGAGTTTAATGAAAGGGTAACAAATGAATTGGATGTTTTTAAATTGTTCCACAAATAAAACTTCCCCTGTTCCAGTGTTCCCGTACATCAAAGTTTGTACAAGTAGACTGTTAAGCTATTAACAAATTTTCAGCTTGCCATTAATCATCTTTTTTTTGATACGTGGGATCCAGGCCTAAAACCATCCAAACAACATTTAGTTGTAATTACATTGGTCTTATCTCTTTTACTGCGACAAGTAAAAAAATATGGGTAAATTTTTGGTTCTAATTCGAATTTAAGGAATATGACAATAGCCATTATGTTATCACAATAAAAACACCATTGCGACAAGTTTTAGGAGAATAATAATTACTAACCGATATGGATTTCTGGGATAACCCAACTACAGCGGCGTTATCGAAATGCCTCCCACTTTTTCAGGTAAATATTTTCATACATGAAATGCCTCCCAGGTACAATCGAAATGCCTCCGGTTTGTTAAACATTTAGGCTGATATTTTGTCTACTTAATCTCTGTATAATGAGACAATGTTGCCAAATCATAATTTAAATAGGTACTAAAATGTACATAAAATATGGTAACATAAATATTTCACAGTATGACATATTTCTTTTTAGAAAAGAAACTTGTTCCGACAATCTAATAGCCAGCATTTCTGGGTAATTCCAATTCCGATTCTTATCTCTTCTTAACGATTCCATGAATAGGTACTTTTACCTCAATCTTTTTGTTTGTTTATACTGTACTAAATATGTACTAAATATGTACTAATGTACTTAAAAAACCTGCAAAGCATTTGTGAAAACACAGGGATGTGAAAATATGATAATTGAATCAATATTAGATCATAACCACGAGAAGTTGTCTGCTGAAGTTTACAATAGAAAAGCCGTAAGCAATCCAATAAAAAGAGCAGCCGTGGAAGATCTCAGCGAAAAACCAATGAAGCTCATCTGTAAAGAACTTAAGAAGTCAAATATAGAGACATTTACTATCAATGATATCAATAAGGTGAGACAAAATTTATATTATGCTAGAACCACTAATTCTTTAATTAAACTTCCCAAAAATATATCTGAATTTCATCAAGCTCTTGATTTATCTATTATTACAAATAGAAATGAAAATTTTATAATTAAAAATGACCAACATAATCATATTGTTATATTAACATGATTTTCAAATCTTCGTTTTCTTTCGACTGTTTCCAATTGGTATGTTGACGGAACTTTTGAATACTGTCCTCGTTCTTTCACTCAATTGTTTAGTATACATGGCTTAAAAAATGGGCATTATATTCCTCTTGTCTTTTGTTTACTTCAAGATAAAAAGTCGTCTTCATATATTATCTCGCTTTTAAATATATCATAGAAGAATGTTTTACAATTAATTGTCTTCTATCCTCTAAAGTAACAACTTCAGACTTTGAAATTTCCATTCATAATGGTATTCGTATGGCATTTCCTGAAGCAGATCTTCATGGATGTCGTTTTCATTTGGGTCAGGCATGGTATAGAAAGGTTCAAGCACTGGGATTAGCTTCAGAATACCAGAAAAAGGTGTTAACTCAACTGAAATTACGCATTTTCTTATTTATATTTTTGGTCTTTCATTCTTATAATCTGAAGTTCTTAGCGATTTTTTTTATATAAATTTGGCAGAAATTAAACCAGTCGATGAAAGAGTCACCCAATTTTGTGATGATCTTGTTGATAATTACATATTATCTGAAAATTCAACATTTCCTCCACATCTTTGGGCTGAGCACTCTTCATCCTTACAAAGAACCACAAACCCATGCGAAAGTGTTCATTCTAAGTATAATTCTTCTTTATACTGCCCTCTAATTTTATTGATATAATTTTACAATTTCAAATAAATACCTATATTAAAATGAATTCTGTTTCGACACCAAAAAAATGTTGCCGAAAGTAAAGCAAAAATAAATTTTCTAAATGAAAAAATTTTAGAATTAAGAGAATGTAAAATAAATAGATTAGAATTTGTCAAAGTAGTAGCATATAAATTTAGGAAAAATATTTTGTAATTTTATATTTCTATACACATTTTGTAATATTTTCCAAATAAGTTTTTTGTGATGTTATTTTTAATAAATCTATAAAATATGTACTTATTATGTTTTTGTATTTTCTGTTATAGTTATTAAGGTACCAAGGGTATTATAAGGATAATAACGCTTGAGGTCAATGGTGTATATACCGAGGGCCTTTGGTCCGAGGGATATATGTGGACCGAAAGCGTTATTATCTATAATACCCGCGGTGCCTTCAACGTTTAATGTCCGACTAAATTATTTTTTATATGCAAAAAATTTGCGTGAATTTTGAATTAATTAATTTTAAAATAAGTACATTTACCAGCAATAGTCGTAACGTAATTGTGGTAACGCCCAAGGGCGTGTTATTGAAAAATAATGCCCTAGGGCCTATTAAATTTAAATAACGAGTTAAATACTGTCAAGTTGATAAATAAAATTCTAAGTAAAACCATGGTTACCACAATTACATTACGACTATTTCTGGTAAATGTACTTATTTGAAAACTAATTAATTCAAAATTCATGCAAATTTTTTGCATATAAAGAACAATTTAGTCGGACATTAAACGTTGAAGGCACCACGGGTATTATAATAATAACGCTTTCGGTCAACGTATATACCTCGGGCCGAAGGCCCTCGGTGTATACACCATTGACCTCAAGCGTTATTATCCTTATAATACCCTTGGTACCTTAATGACTATAATAACAAAAAATAATGGTTATTATAAAATATATTATAATGGTTATAAAATTAATTGTATATTATGTATAAGTAGTTAGTTGAAATTTATAAATACCGCCTAGTGTGAATAATGTTTAATACATAAAGGTTGAAAATTAAATAACAAAATACCAATTTTGCCAAAAATTTACAAAGGGACGAAGATGTGGCAACGTTTCACCTTCACATAAAGATTAGAAGCATGTAATTTATTTAAAGCTTGGGAGGCAATTCATATGTGACCATTTTTAGCGACAGGTAAGAAACCCTTTTCGGGAGGCATTTCATATACGGCCACTACAGTACATTCAATCAATTTACACCCCTAAACGATTAACGGATTACATTCACAATGAATGTAATCAGTGAATCGTTTAGAGGTGTTAGTTGGCTGAATGTACTGTAATTACCTACCTACCTATTTTACGGTGCAGTATCAAAAATTCCTGTAAAATTTGACCCTTCGATTACCCCAGGTACAAAGCACACCAAAAATTATGTTATCACAATGAATAAACAACAAAAGCTAATGATCTTGACGGTTGTATACAAGAATTTTCTCATCCTTAAGACATTTTAAATCTACATCTTATAGTAGCAGTACGTATATATAAAGTCAACGTTAAAAATGGTTTTGGACCCTAAAGGGTCATCGTATAAGTTGCTGTTAGATGGCCATTTGTACATCAAAGACAAAGAAATTGGCATGAACGTATACTGGAGATGTCAACATTATAAAAAGTGTAGTGTTCGTGTTATAACAGTGGACAATGGTGTTACACAAGAAAGAGGACAACACTGCCATGTGGGTGATGCTGCAGAAACAGAAACCGCTCGAGTAACGGAAAATCAGAGAAAATGCAAGACGTACCCAGGATGCTCCTCATTTTATAGTATCCCAAGCATCTATAGGATTATCGCAGGCAGCATCAGCAAAACTGCCAAAAGTGAACAACTTGAAAAGGACCGTACGGAACATCGAACAAAGCATGACGCTGCTCCGGCTATTCCTGGTAATCGGATAGAACTTGCAATCCCAAATAATTATAAAATTACCAAAAATGGAGCCGATTTTCTATTATCTCACAATAAAACACTGAAAAACGTTTGTTTTTCTATACTTCCACAAAATGTATTACAACTATGTTATTACTACAGCTGTTTCGGCAAAGTGCCTTTCTCAAGTGATATATTTTACAATGTGTTTGCCTTTTTAAGTCTTTAACTGAAGAGGTTGAGGAGTGGGGAGCTGTTTGTCTAGAGTTGGTCATTCAGAATTGTATCTGTATTTTTCAATTTATTAATTTCCATTGATTCTAAAAGTGATAGCTTAAGGCCTTTATTTTGAATATGTAGAATTTGAAACTCTTCATTGAAAGAATGATTATGATCTAGAAGGTTAAGTGCGTATGTAGAAGTGTCTGTTTTTCTATTGTTGAAAGCCCTTTTGTGTTCTGCTATCCGTTTGTCAAAAGTTCTGCCAGTTTGACCGATGTAAGTTTTCGGACAGTCACCACAAGTTAGTTTGTACACACCACTCTGTAGTTGCTTTCTCTTTCGGCTTTTATTGTTTTTAATATGTTTGCTTAAGTTGTTGTTAGTTCTGAAAGCTGGTGTTATTCCTTTCTTTTTTATGTATCTGGCTATTTTTGTTGTTATTTTGCCAGTATATGTGAGAGAGCAGAAGGTACTGGGTTCTTTCTGTGGTGGTGGATACACTAATTTCAAGGCTTTCTTATGGAGTTTTTGGTTTAAAATGTTGTTAACTGTTTGTTCGTTATAGCCATTGTTTACTGCTTTTTGTCTAATGATATTTAGTTCTGTCTCGAAGTTATTTTTTGTCATAGGAATTTCTGTCAGTCTATGTATCATGCTATGGTAGGCTGCTAATTTGTGTTGTGTAGGATGGGATGATGAATTGTGTATAGTTGTGTTAGTATGGGTAGGTTTATGATATACGGAGAACTCATGTTTGTTGTGTAGTCTGGTAATCGTTACATCTAGAAAGTTTATGGAATTATTCTCTTCTGTTTCTATTGTGAACTCAATATTACTATGAAGTGAATTAATGCATGATAGAAATTGGTCAAGTTGTCTGTTAGTTCCTGTAAAGCAGACTAGTATGTCATCCACGTATCTCCACCAATATAAGAACTGTTTAAATAAGGGGTGTTTGAAAATTGTTGTTTCAAGTTGGTTCATAAATATATCTGATAGTAATGGGCTTAGAGGATTACCCATAATAAGTCCTGCACTGTTGTTTGTGTAAATTTGATTATTGAATTCAAAATAGTCTTGATTTATGCAAATTTCAAGAAGGTGTAAAATTTCAGATGCAATGATCGGATTTGTACTATTATGTTCTAAAAGGTTTTTAACTAAAACAAAAGTTTCTGTAGGAGGAACACTAGGAAAAAGATTTTTTACGTCAAATGAAATTAGTCTGGAGTTGTTGGGCAATTGAAAATGTTGTATTTTATTAACTAGTTCTAGTGTATTTTTTACGGTGAATTTAGGTGAAAATTTAGTGTATTCTGTAATAATATCTGACAGTTTTTTTGAAAGTTTATATGACGGAGCTGTATAAAAAGAAACTACAGGTCTTATATTGGGTGGTCAGGTTTGTGTAGTTTAATAAAAGAGTATAATTTAGGGGGTTGTGGGTTCATAATATTAAGGTATTTCTCTTCTGTTGGATTTAGTATTGATTTTGAATTTTCAATGGCTAGTTTAATTTGTTTTCGGTATTTTTCTGTGGGGTCTTTGTTTAGTGTTATACTATTTTGGTTATTTAAAAATTCTATTGTTTTGTTATTATAGTCACTTTTATCGATAGCAATAGTAGTGTTACCTTTGTCTGCTTTTGTAAATATTATGTCATGTTTTATTGATTTATTTCTAATTGAAACGGCTATTTGGTTTTCTTTGTAACAGGAATTATTAGTTTCACTACCTACATCGGTAATAGATTTTGCAGTGATGCTTTTTTCTATGTTATTGGCAGTTTTATTTAACGCTACTTCACATTCTACACCTAAATATTCTAAATTTTTTTGATTATTATGTTACCCCCCACAGAACCACAGAGAACCCCCCACACAGACCCCACAGAAAAATACCGAAAACAAATTAAACTAGCCATTGAAAATTCAAAATCAATACTAAATCCAACAGAACAGAAATACCTTAATATTATGAACCCACAACCCCCTAAATTATACTCTTTTATTAAACTACACAAACCTGACCACCCAATAAGACCTGTAGTTTCTTTTTATACAGCTCCGTCATATAAACTTTCAAAAAAACTGTCAGATATTATTACAGAATACACTAAATTTTCACCTAAATTCACCGTAAAAAATACACTAGAACTAGTTAATAAAATACAACATTTTCAATTGCCCAACAACTCCAGACTAATTTCATTTGACGTAAAAAATCTTTTTCCTAGTGTTCCTCATACAGAAACTTTTGTTTTAGTTAAAAACCTTTTAGAACATAATAGTACAAATCCGATCATTGCATCTGAAATTTTACACCTTCTTGAAATTTGCATAAATCAAGACTATTTTGAATTCAATAATCAAATTTACACAAACAGCAATACAGGACTTATTATGGGTAATCCTCTAAGCCCATTACTATCAGATATATTTATGAACCAACTTGAAACAACAATTTCTAAACACCCCTTATTTAAACAGTTCTCATATTGGTGGAGATACGTGGATGACATACTAGTCTGCTTTACAGGAACTAACAGACAACTTGACCAATTTCTATCATACATTAATTCACTTCATAGTAATATTGAGTTCACAATAGAAACATAACAGAATAATTCCATAAACTTTCTAGATGTAACGATTACCAGACTACACAACAAACATGAGTTCTCCGTATACCATAAACCTACCCATACTGACACAACTATACACAATTCATCATCCCATCCTACACAACCCAAATTAGCAGCCTACCATAGCATGATACATAGACTGACAGAAATTCCTATGACAAAAAATAACTTCGAGACAGAACTAAATATCATTAGACAAATAGCAGTAAACAATGGCTATAACGAACAAACAGTTAACAACATTTTAAACCAAAAACTCCATAAGAAAGCCTTGAAATTAGTGTATCCACCACCACAGAAAGAACCCAGTACCTTCTGCTCTCTCACTTATACTGGCAAAATAACAACAAAAATAGCCAGATACATAAAAAGAAAGGAATAACACCAGCTTTCAGAACTAACAACAACTTAAGCAAACATGTTAAAAACAATAAAAGCCGAAAGAGAAAGCAACTACAGAGTGGTGTGTACAAACTAACTTGTGGTGACTGTCCGAAAACTTACATCGGTCAAACTGGCAGAACTTTTGACAAACGAATAGCAGAACACAAAAGGGCTTTCAACAATAGAAAAACAGACACTTCTACATACGCACTTCACCTTCTAGATCATAATCATTCTTTCAATGAAGAGTTTCAAATTCTACATATTCAAAATAAAGGCCTTAAGCTATCACTTTTAGAATCAATGGAAATTAATAAATTGAAAAATACAGATATAATTCTGAATGACCAACTCGAGACAAACAGCTCCCCACTCCTCAACCTCTTCAGTTAAAGACTTAAAAAGGCAAACACATTGTAAAATATATCACTTGAGAAAGGCACTTTGCCGAAACAGCTGTAGTAATAACATAGTTGTAATAAATTTTGTGGAAGTATAGAAAAACAAACGTTTTTCAGTGTTTTATTGTGAGATAAAATGAACTTCCATCAAGTAACGGTCGAATCCATCAATCGATTTTCTATTGTTTGATTCTGGACCAAGTGAAGATCGGATATTAATATTTTCCACTCAAACAAATTTGCGGCTTTTGGCTCAGTCCATGCATTGGTACGTCGATGGCACGTTTAAAACTGTACCACATATATATTCTGTTAACTATATACAATCCATGGTTTGCACTATAACAATGCTATACCATTAGTATATGCACTACTACCAAATAAAACCCAAGTAACGTATACTCGATTGAAAAACATTGCGCCAACAGTTTCACCACTCAGTATACTTATGGACTTTGAATTAGCCATGATGAATGCTGTGACCGAAACATTTCCGCAAACCAGGCAACGAGGATGCTTTTTCCACTTTTCACAGTCTTTTTTCCGCCAAATCCAGTCACAAGGACTTCAACGTCGATATGAAGCAAAACCTGATTTTGCCTTAACAATGCGACTGTTACCTGCTCTAGCATTCGTACCTGAGGTAAACGTAGTGGATATATTTGAACAGTTATGCGAAGAACGTGTTATTCCAGAAGAAGCTCAAGGTGTGCTAGATTACTTTGAGGATACGTGGATTGGACGCCCTCAACGCCGTCAACGACGCCCGCCTATTTTCCCCCATGGTATGTGGAATTGTTTTGAAGCTGTGAATGACGATTTACCGAAAACAAATAACTCGGTGGAAGGATGGCATAGAGGTTTTCAGAACCAAATTTGTGCAAATCATCCAAGTATTTCGAAATTTTTATAAGCACTGCAGAGAGAACAAAGTTTAAACGAACTAAGGATAGAGCAATATTTAGCTGGCGAACAACCACCCACAAGCAAGAGAAAATATAGAGATTCAGCTGACAGATTAAAACGCCTTGTCAGTAACTTTGATGTTCATGGTAACATACCTAATTACTTAAGGGGGATTGCACATAACTTTAATTTTTAGTATTTAATTTTTAGTGTTGTACATAATAAATAAAAAAAAAACAAAAACAAAAAAATAAACAAAAAACAACTATCAAAAAAACCTATAAACTATTTTTAGTATTTAATTTTTAGTATTATACATAATAAATAAAAAATAAACAAAAAACAAAGCAAAAAAACAACCTCTAAACTATTTCTAGTATTATAAATAATACTAAAATATAAATTAGTATTATAAAATAATAAATAAAAAATAAGCCAAAAACAAATAAAAACAAAAAATAAACAAAAAACAACTATCAAAAAAACCTATAAACTATTTTTAGTATTTAATTTTTAGTATTGTACATAATAAACAAAAAAATAAACAAAAACAAATAAAAACAAAAAAATAAACAAAAAACAAAGCAAAAAAAACAACCTCTAAACTATTTTTAGTATTCTTTATTTTTAGTATTGTACATAATAAATAAAAAATAAACCAAAAACAAATAAAAACAAAAAAATAAACAAAAAACAAAGCAAAAAAACTGTTAAACTCGCCAGTACTTTGTGCTGCCAGTCCTAAGCCTGGATAAAGAGTGAAGGGAGGTTGATGTTACCCTTGCTCAGATTACAAGCCTGTTTGAGCACCCTGTAATATGTAACTAATAGCAATAATAGTAGGGGAAGAAAGTATGCTAAATTTGCAGTCACTATTGGGTTGTGATTAGTAGGTCCTAAAACCAAAAAAAGTTAAGTAAAACTTTCCATTTTAGTGGGGACTTTCCATTTTTTAATTCACTTTTTTTCCAACAATCGTTTTTTATATAATTATAGCGCCATTTGTCCATAATTCGAAAAAATGTTTCGAATAAAAGTTGCTTACTTTTACGTAAAGAATTCAAATCTGCAATAGAAATTTGGGGCTCCTATTTAAGATTTTATACTAACCCCCACCCCACCTCTGGCGGGGGTGGTGTTTGGTACAATTCGATAGATTTTTCAAAATATTAAATAAGTGTATTTTGCAGTTTTCCGATCTGATGCTTATTTTGCGAAATATCGCGGGATTTGTATTTAAAATTTTAAATTTACCCCCCACCCCACTCCGTAGGATATAATGTTTGGTATCTTTCGATAGATTTTTTAAAAATATTGAACACGTAATTTTTAGTTTTTCGATCTGACGTTCATTTCGCGAAATATTCGCTTTTTTTGTGAAACTTTTTGACTCACCCATTTCCTTACCCATTCCGCTCAAATCGTCAGAGTTTTTAAATATACACTCTTTTGCATGTACTTAACTTACCTTATCTTAATCTGATAATTTCGAGTATTTTTAAAGATAGATATTTTTTGGGGCACCCTTAACGAACGCCCCTGTGTTAAGAGCCAATATATGGTAGAGATACATCTGCAGGGTAGCAAATTTCTTCCCATGTGATAATCTGACGCGCTCGAGTAACTACAAAAATCCCCGCTTGGGCTCCCCTACCAATATAATGCTTTTCGGTCTCCTGCTTTTCGGTCTAATGCTGTTCGGTCTAGTGAGCTTTCGGTAAAGTGCTTTTCGGTCTAATGAGTTCGGTCTACTGCTTTCGGTCTAATGATTTCGGTCTTGTTGCTGTAAACCCCCCTCAGTGTATGTTGGAGATTTCAACAGCCATCACGAACTCTGGAAGTATACACAAGGTGATCAAAACGGCGAGGCTTTGATAAACTGGAGCGAAGGGGCTGGCACGTATTTAGTCTTTGACGCTAAAGATAGGGGAACTTTTGGATTTGCAGCCTGGAGGCGAGAATACAACCCAGACCTATGCTTTGTCTCCACAAACGAAAACAATCAACCCCTGGCAGCTTCACGTACAGTGCTCCCAGATTTTCCACATAGCCAACATAGACCAGTTGTAATAGAAGTTGGCATCAAAATACCAATAATAACATCTTTCCCTCGACCTAGGTGGAACTTTATAAAAGCAGACTGGGCGACTTTTACTGCGAGATTGGACAAATGTCTCGGATGGATAACCCCAACACGTACAAACTATATGAGATTTGTTGGCGCGGTTATTTATATCTACAGCGAAGAGAACTATACCCAGAAGATATCGTAGAGATTATGTCCCAGGATGGGATGAAAAATGCGAAAAATTGTATCAAGAATACAACGAAAGCCAAGACCTAAATATTGCGGACGAACTGCTGCACAGTTTGGATGTAGCCAGAGGGCAAAAATGGATGGAAACTGTGGAAAAACTAGACTTTAGTAAATCAAGCAGAAAAGCGTGGTCCTTATTTAGAAAACTTGGTAGTAGCAGACACTCAACTAGAGACAAAGTACCAATAGTTCCCAACAGAGTGGCCTGACACATTGTAGCAAACTCAAAGGCACCTAGAGATCGTGACCACACCACCAAAGTAATACTCTGACGAGTTTACTCCAGAAGTAATTACCTTAGCAATATCAGAAATTAAGTCTGGAAAGGCACCCGGCTCCGATAAAATACATCCAGAATTTTTACTCCATTGTGGCAAATATGCTAGGAAATGGCTAGCTGATTTCTACACAGATATACTAAAATCAGGAGAAATCCTCCATTCCCTTATAAAAACCTCCATTATAGCCATATTGAAATCAGGAAAAGCAAATAATCAACCTCAAAACTACCGACCGATTGCACTGCTGAGCTGTGTCTATAAACTGTTGGAACACTTAACCCACAACAGAATTAGTAACACCATATTGGGGGTGATACCTATTGAGCAAGTAGGGTTCAGACCTAACCGCAGCTTCACAGATCAGACCTATTCCTAACAACACATATTAAAGCAGGTTTTCAAGGAAAGCAAAAAACATCCGTTGCTTTCATTGACTTATCAGCTGCGTATGACACCGTCTGGAGACAAGGACTAATCTGCAAACTGATCCGTGCCATCCCATGCCAAAAGGTAACCAAACTCAGTGATAGCATGCTCACCGACAGACCTTTTCACGTCACAGTGGGCAACTTAAGAAGTGTCCAAATGAAGCTCAGCAATGGACTGCAACAGGGATGTGTTTTGGCACCCTTACTCTTTAATTTATACATCGCGGACCTACCTAAGACAACTTCGCAGAAATTTGGCTACGCTGATGATTGGGCCATTGCAGCAAGACCTAATAACATGAATGCTACAGAAACAAATGCTGACGGATGACCTTGCTGTTATGGGTGAATATTTTCGCAAATGGAGGCTACGGCCCAATGCAACGAAAACTGAGGTGTGCTGTTTCCATCTGAATAATGCCCAAGCCAACAAAAAACTCTCCGTTCACTTTTAAAACAGACTAGTCACTCATAACTCAACACCAAAATATCTTGGAGTGACTCTTGACAGAACTTTAAGTTTTAAGGAACACCTAAAAAGAACGACAGAAAAGCTGAAGACGCGAAATAATATAATCCAAAAGCTATGTGGCACCACATGGGGGTCCTCAGCCTCCGTACTCAGATCATCCGCTCTCGGACTCGTATACTCGGCGGCTGAATATGCTTCGCCGGTATGGCTCAATAGCAAACACACAGATCATTGACACCCAATTAAACCAGACAATGCGAATGATCTCAGGTACAATTCGACTAACACCGAACTATTGACTTCCCATTCTAAGTCACATTCCACCACCGAAACTAAGAAGAAGTCACTCTCTTCTCAGAAAATATCGAAAAATCGAGGCTAACCATCAACTACCCATCCACCATGATAAGCTTGATTACGAAATGAACAGACTGCGCTCCAGATATCCCCCATTGTTAAGGGCCACCTCCCTACATCAGGAACATTTCGACCTCACCAACGCTTGGAGAAGACAATGGGAGAGCGACTCACCACAGGAATCACACCAAATGGCCTGTATCGATCAGAAACCACCAGGCTTTGAACTGCCCCGCAATACATGGACGGCGCTGAACAGAATAAGAACAGGTACCGGTAGATGTGCTGACAGCTTGCATAGATGGAGAAAAGTCCTTAGTCCTGAGTATGACTGTGGTGCGCAACGGCAGACCGTTCGCCACATTATTGAGGAATGCCCCTGAAGGCGGTACCCTGGAGTTTTCGATGAGTTCCTGAATGCGACCGAAAATGTTTTACATTAAATGAAAACATTAGATGTTCGTTTGTGATACTTCATATAATGTTTTATTTTTTTTTCTCTGATTCTGGCTTTGGTTTAGAACTAGAACCTTTAGCCACGTAATTGTATAACTTATCACTAAGTGAGGGGAGTAATGTGTAGTGTGTGTGTTGAGTTAGTGTCTTGTTACTTTGCAAAGTCGACGTCATTGTCTTTGCAAAGAGACGCTAATTGTTTCCGAACGTCTGCGGTCCCTCCGGTGAGTACCGATCCCACAAGGACAGAAACTATCGTAATGTTTTATATACTTTTTTAAATTATGTGTTCTTATTGTATCTATGCCATACGATAAATAAATAAATAATGGTTACTTTAATTGGAAAATGGTTTTGTTTCTTAAATTGAAAACTACAATTATTTGGAGGTTTAAGAAATATATATGTTAAGTTAATCCATATTTATATTTGTGAACAAGAAATTTTCTTGCAATCAAATAAATATTTTAAACCACAAGAAATAATTCTTCAGAAATACCCTCTGTAGTAACTGTGGTTATTAAATAAAAACTTTATCATTAATGCCGAAATGTTACTTGCAAAGAGATTTTCTTCCACAAAAGAATTGCGCAGTAACCATATTATATTCACTATTTGTGATTTAATCTCAGTGTTTGACAAGATCGCGTGGTATTAGTTCATTTTCATAGATGGATTTTGGATTTGTTGGTATTATTTAAAATCTAAGGGATAGTTTGAAGGTACGTACATGTACATACGTATTAAATAAAAGTAAATTTATTAATTTAAGATTTAATAATAATATTTTTGCATATCCGAATATATGTAGTTCTAAAAGAAATATAATAGTATCTTTATATGCATTTTAGATATCTATATTGATGGACAGCTCTGAAAGAAATGATCTTATTCTAACTGGAAATTAAGCCATAATTTAGCTTAAAAAATAATTTTATTGACGTTTCGACTTCCACCTCAGAGAGAATAATATATCTAATATAAAGCTTCAGAACAATATTGAAAGGAGCTATTAACCAACTGGGGGCTTCCATAAATGGTAGAACTGTATACAGGTAAGTTACTTTATAAAAATGTGTATACTTATGTATAAATTATAATATGTTTTTTGAATGTATCTTCTTCTATATATAATTCTGCAATTCAACGTTACATCAAACATGGCGTGTGCTTTATTTGTCATAAAGAAGTATTAGTTAGTCTAAAATAAACATCTTAACGATTAAAAACTTTTATTGCCGAAAACTGAATAAGTTAATAGGTATAAAATAACTTATGATGTAAACTAATAATACTTTCCTGTAATAAAATTTCTTAATAATTAGGTTTGCTGTCTCTTTTAGATAATATAAATAAATAAAATTACAATATATGTCTGCTTCAATGTTTTACATTGGTTGTATTTTTCTTCTTATTTTAGCTAAACAATGTCTATTGTGTGATATTATACAGATAAATAATTAATATTTCATTACAAAAAAAAATTAATATAGATGGTAGGATAAATAAAGCCATGTTTGAACTAAATACGATTGATTATAATCCTTTTGTCAAAGTAAGTATGTATTTAACTATTTAGATGGAAAATGTATTTGTATTTCCTTTTGTCAAAATAAGTAGGTATGTACTTATATCCTTATAAATTTTTTTTTTATTAAAATAAGTTTACTCTTTTTCCATAACGGTTTTGTTTTAAGTAATTGCTGATATACAAAGTGCTATTAACAAAAAGAAGAAAAAATTAAGGAGGTTGGATTTGCCTCTCCATCCTTTTATTATTGTATAGAAGCCAGTGGTTATTTGTATGTATTAATATCTAACGTTTTATATCCTGTTTTTATTATCTAATAAAGAATAATTTTACACAGAGTGATTTAGTTCGCTGTACCAGTTTATTTTTAAGAAATGTAACTTAATTCTAAATATACAATTATATCTGCGAAATATATTTCTTAACATTAAATACATTAATTAATAATGGTAAGATAACAATATTCCTTACCAAGAAATACTATTGCTCAGACATAAGAGTTTTGGAATGCCAAGAAAATACATTCTTATGACAAATATAATTTCTTTTTGACAAACGAATTTGCAGTTTGCAAGAAAGTGATAGTTCAATCATGTTTAAGATATATTTCTTTGGGTATATTAAAATATATTTGAAATATTTTAGAAAATTATATCTTAGATACAAAGATATATTTCTTAGGCAATATTAATAAAGTTTCTTTATGTCAAGAATTTTTTGCTCTAGGTGTAGAGAATTGAATAACCTTTCAAATGAGATAGCACACGACCCCTATTCCCTATTTAAAAATAAGTGGTGGGAGAAGTGGAAGGGAGCGGGTTGAGGTATGACAGATATATGTACCGTAAAAATGTGTCCCTTAGATCAAAAATCGACCTGTTTCTTCATTTCCTAAAAATCTAATAAATTCTTCCAAATATCGAGGTGGATTTTTTCTTCGACCCACACTGTATATTAGATCTGTTCCTAAATAAATTATATTTGCGTTTCTGCTTAATTTTAATATTCTGTTTAAATTAAAATTAACGTAAAAAATAAGTGACTTTGAAATGATGATCTACATATTATATTTGTTCTAATAATCACCTTCTTACAATAAAAATATTCCAGGTGGTACATCTTTAATGCTTTAGACACTCCAATCAATGAATGAAATAAATCCAGGATCCAATCAGCTACGAACATCGTAGTATCCCTCCCACTAATTTAAAAAAAGCTCAAGTTCGATATCCACCAAACAGTAGAAAGTGAACAACCACTCCAATGCACTCCGCCAAGATAACAGTCAAGAAAGTGACAACTGAAAAGACTGAGAAGCTAATAGTAACCTAATGGAACTTGGCTTCTCAATTTATTTTTAGAGCTCATTTGTTTTCTCACAGCTTATCGTAGTTTTCTAAGTAAAATTTAAAGGAACATCGCAGAATTGGGAATCAAATTGAAAAAAAAAAATGAGTAAAATAATGGGTTTTAACTGAACGAAAATTACGATAAAATATATAGCCCAACAAATGACCGCTTTGGAGTGTAATTTCCAGGGGCAACTCCGAATTGCATGAAAATTTGGATTTAGGTTCTACTTACCCTCCACTTCAAAGTTGAATTTGTGCCGTTGGTTGCTTTTACTTGGGGGGCGACATTTACCCCTTCTCGGGGGGTGAAAAACGCGTGTTTAAAATAAGGCGGGAAATGGATAAATTGACTTATTTTAAGAACCTTTTTATTGACCTATTTTAAGCACAAAAAACTACGTTTTCAGACCGTTTTTCCCAAATAACTCAAAAAGTAAATATTTTATCGGAAAAAATATTGTTAGCAAAAGTTAGCCTATAAAAAAAAAAAACGAAAAAAATGGTGTACCAGTAAAGTCTACAAATTGAGTAGAAGCAAAGTTGTAGCTCATGAAAATTACGTTCTTATTCGTCTAATTCCAATTCGAATAATTCAACGCGAAATCACCGAAGAAAGAAGCGTTTTTCGGGAAAACCTTATTAACATTTTTAAAGTATCGAAACAAAGCTTATTATTTGTTTTTTACAAAAGTTTACAGCATCAAAAATAAACGAGTACACTGAAAAAAAAAAGTTGGCCCCTTTTTTTTGGCAAAAAAAAAATCGTGAAAACCTCCCTCTATTTAGCACCCTAAATGAAATTAATCGTTTGCCTTTACCATCTATTTTAACTGTATGTGTATTGTTTATATGATCTGTAAGTTTGATTGGTTTGAAGTGCTTATTTTCAAAAACATTTTTGGTTTTATAGTAAAAAAAAATTTCTAAAATTTTTTTAAAAATTTAATTTTTTCAAAATAACTTAAAAAGTATTAGTGATAAGAAAAATCTTAAAGAGTAAAAAAATGTAGGTTTTGCTATTATAAATATGCTAGTTTATTCTGTTTCTCCTTAAGACAAAAATTGGTTAAGATATGGCTGTTCAAAATTTGCATACACTCGTGATTAGTGACCCATTCAAGCTTTCTTAGTTATAACCCTTTCAAAAATAAACACTTTAAACCGGTGAGACTGACAGATCATATAAAAAAATAGATAGGTAAGTAAATTGATTGTAGAGCGGTAGCGATTAATTTCATTTGGGTAACTAAACACGGCGAGATTTTCATGATTTTTTACAAAAAAAAAGGGCCAACTTTATTTTGAGCGCTTATTTTTAATGCTAAAACTTTTGTTAACAATTAAATCAAAGCTTTTTATAAACACTTTAAAAAAATTTAAATGGGTTTTTCCCGAAAAGTACTTAATTTTTCGGTGATTTCACCTTGAAATATTCGATTTGGAATTAGACGAATAAGAACGTATTTGTCATGAGCTACAACTTTGTTTTTATTTGATTGATAGACTTTACTGATACACCATTTTTTTGGGTTTTTTATAAGCTACAATTTTGCTGAGGTTATTTTTTCCATAAAATATTTACTTTTTGAGTTATTTGCGAAAAACCGTCTGAAAACGTAGTTTTTTTGTAGAAAAATCAACATTTTCAATGGCAAATAACTCGAAAAGTATTGACTTACGTAAAAAACTCTATAGAACAAAAGTTGTTTAAAATCAGTCAATTTATCCATTTCCGGTCTCACCTTGAACGGCACAATTTCAACTTTGAAGTGGAGGGTAAGTAGAACCTAAATCCAAATTTTCATGCAATTCGGAGTTGCCACTGAAAATTACACGGTGTCGCCGAATTTCCTGTTAATTTACTGGGCTAATAAAGGGTAGTTCTGTCAGACAACAGACTAAGTAAAACGCAGTTTTAATTTAAATAAAAATATATTTCCTTATCCCAATCCAATGAAATAATAGTCGAAGCAATAAAGCAGTGAATCTCCGAAAAAAAAAACGACAAGAAGGATCTTAATAATTATTTTTTTACTCGATTCGTGAATGCGTTAGTAAACTTTGTGATACCGAGCCATGATATAATATTAAAAAACTGCCTACAAAAAATGCATTCTTAAAGTGCATCTCAAACAGACAATAAAAAAATTCAAAACTCGTCAATTATCGGCGGAAATGAGCTCAATTTTGTTACTCGGCGTTTTTTGGGGTCACTGAGAACGAATATGACGTCGAAAGTGATCTCCGGAGTACCTGGTGCCCAGGGTACCTATTGGTTACCTCGTCTTGTGGAGTTTTCGGCAAAAAAATTATTAAAAAATTGGTCAAAAATAATTACTCGGGTGTTTTTGGGGTCGCTAAAGAGGAATATGACATCGGAAGTGATCTCTGGAATACCTGGTGCCAAGTGGTACCTACTTCTTCTGGAGTTTTCGGAAAATGCATTAAAAAATTAGACAAAAATCATTATTCGGGGGTATTTGGGTAGCTGACGACGAATATGAAATCGGAAGTGATCTCCGGAGTACCTTTGCCCAGGGTACCTACTGTCTGTCTCGTGACTATTGATTTTTGACTAATTTTTTAATGAATTTGCCGAAAACTGCAGAAGACGAAGTAAATAGTAGGTACCCTCAGCAAAAGATACTCCGGAGATCATTTCCGATGTCATATTCGTCATTAGAGACCCCAAAAACCCGCAAGTAATGAATTTTACTAATTTTTTAATGAATTTGCCGAAAAATCCAGAAAACGAGGTAAACAGTAGGTACCCTGGGTACCAGGTACTCCGTAGATCACTTCTGATATCACATTCGTCGCTAGCGACTTCAAAACCCCCATAATTATTTTTGACTAGCTTTTTAATAATTTTTTTGCCGAAAACTCCACAAGACGGGGCAAAAAATAAGTACCCTCGGCACCAGGTACTCCGGAAATCACTTCCGATCTCATATTTGTCGTTGGCGACTCCAAAAACCCCCCGAGTAATGATTTTTGACTAATTTTTTAATGAATTTACGAAAACTCCACAAGATGAGGTAAACAGTAGGTACCCTGGGAACCAGTTACCCCGAAAATCACTTTCGACGTCCTATTCGTTTTCAGCGACCCCAAGAACCCCCAAGTAACAAAACTGAACTTATTTTCGTCGGTAATTGACGAGTTCTGAATTTTTTTATTATCTGTTTGAGATGCCCTTTAAGAATGCATTTTTTGTATGCAGTTTTTCATGGCAGTATTATATCATGGCTCGGGGTCACAAAGTTTCCTGGCGCATTCACGGATCGAGTGCAAAAATAATTATTAAGATCCGTCTTGCTTTTTTTTTTCGGAGGTAAGGCCGATTTTAGTGCTTTATTGCTTGGCCTATAAAATAAAAATAACAAATTTATTCTCCGCTCTGTCTAAAAGAAATTTCTCCTGGCAGTTATATGTAAATAAAAGTAATATTCTATTTACTACTACTATCTTCTTCGACTCCTAATTGCCATTATTCTGTGTTTAACCATAGACCTGCTTGAATTCTTTCGTGATCTTAAATCCCTCAAACAACCTTGATCCATTTTTTTAATCCAGTCTTTTTCCAGACTTTGTCTGCTTTGATAAGACCATGTTTAATGTTGGTTTGCTGTAGAGTTGACCATAGTTTGCTGAAGGGCACACTGTCATATGCTTTTTGTAAGTCTACACAGACTAGGTGAAATTTTTTGTTGACGGCTGTTTTTTTCTTAATAACTTGCTTAATAGAGTGCAGGTGGTCTACTGTGGACCCCCAGCTCTAAAGCCTGCTTGCTCCTTTGCTTCGTAATATCTATAGTCATTTTCTATTTTTTCTTGATAAGTTTCCTATACATCCTACTTATTGTGCTCTTTACCGCAATTCTTCTGTAATTTTTACACTGATCCTTCCTGTCCTTTTTGTGGATAATTGATAGTAGATAATTTCCATTCTTTTGGTAATTTGGCACCATTTCAGCAGTCTTGAAAGAGTTTTCTTAGCTGTTTCTGGAGTTTGTCTGTACCGGCTTTCACTAATTCGGCAGGGATGTCACTAGGACCAGGGGACTTTTCATTTTTCAGCGATTTAGATATTTATTTCGGCTTCGATATACTTATTGGTAATTATCAATAAGTAATACCGTATTTACTGACTTGAAAACACGATGATAATGTTAGTATAATACATCTACACAAACACATACATATCGACATATCACCAAGCTGAAGGTCGAAGTAATCGTTCAATTCACGATTACGGTTGCCGTGAAGCGATTTATCAATTCAGAATCGTTCCACGGATAACTTTGACTCAATTCGTCTTGGCCCGGTTGGTTTCACTAGTAGACCAGGGCGCATCGGTTAAAATATTAGTACATTGGGACGATGAGAGGTGACTCATATTTTTTTGCAGAAATTGCTGGAAAATAACTCATATAATAATATTTGAGTTATCCTCCCACTCAAAACGGTCCGGAACATTGTTTAAATAATCAAAATATCAAAAAATGAAGGAAAAGTTCGATTTTTTTCTTGGTTTTGTGATTATAACTTTGAAACTATTCATTTTTGAGAAAAGTTGTACCTACATAAAAGTTGCGCAATTAAATTTCCTACAATATAGAATTCATTAACAATTTTAAAAATTGTCAGCCTTTTTGCAAAATAGCAATAATTGCGAAAAAACGATAAAAAATCAAGTATTCGCATTTTACGTTTTTCAACCATTTCTGCTACACTTAGGACCTTCATATGTTACCAAGAAAACTTCATAATATAAGAAAACAATACTGTGAATTTCATTAAGATCGGTTGAATAGATAAACAAATTTTGCTAAATAAATTTTGCAATCCAGCTTTCGCAAAAAAAATAATTTTTCAAAGTTTTGCAGGACTGAATATAAAGCAGACAGCAAGATTAGATTTTTTTACATATAAAAGAATACCGTACCTTTCATTTGCACTTTGCACAATTAAAATCGGTTAACCCCTACGGCGTCAGGAATTTTTTTAAAAACACATTTTTTTTACACAAAATAACACTTTTTTTGGCAAAAACTTTCTTTGTTCATAGATATATTTTAAGTTAGAGAATAAAAGTTTATTATTTTTAAACAGATGCAACTGTTTAAACAATAATCAAATATTTCACAAACAATAATCAAATTAGTGTTTGATTTTTGTGGAATTAAAATATTAAAATACAACAAAATAAGGTTGTAAAGTTGTTTATAAAATACCTCCAACAACAAGGGATGATATGAAAAATAGAATACAAAGTGTAGTTCGATGTGTTAATTTACAAATGTTTCGAAAAGTAAGTTGCTCATTCAATGATCGTTTTTAGGCGTGCATAAATGTGTTAGGAGGTAATTTTGAACACCTAATGTAATTAAATATTAAAAATATTTTATTAAAAGTAGGTTCTAATTTTTCAAACACGTTATTTTGCAAAATGTATTACTGATAAATTATTTTTCGTTCTTTATTTGTTACATTGTTACATTTAAATACAAAAGTAGTGTTTAATTGTCTTCACAAAATGTTGTATTTCGTGTTTGTGTGTATTTTTGTAAAATTTATTACTAATTATCTTTATTTATTTGTTGCATTTACATAAAAAAGTAGTTTTTAATTGTTTCAAAAATGTCGCATGTTTTGGTTGTGTTTTTTTTTGTAAAATGTATTACTAATAAATTATTTTTATTTCTTTATTTGCTACATTGTTACATTGATTACCCGATTGATAATCAGTAATCATCAATTGTCAATTCAGTCAAAAAGAAAAATATCTCGAAAACTAATAAATTTGGACATATGGAATGTTACATAAAAATTAAAGCATGGTATTGTTGCTTTTCAATAATGGTATAAAATAAAGGGTGTTCCATTTAACATTACTGAGAAAATAATGTACATACGTTTTGACTCCCCATGTATTTGATATAAAGAAAATTAGCAATGTCAATAATTTTTGAAAATTTTAACAATAAATAAAAAAATATGGCATTAATAAACCATTGCTGTTGTGCTTATTTTTATTTATACAGGGAGTTGAACTTGTTACGATTTTCATACAAAATTGGTTATAACTTTGTAAGTACCCTATATAACATAACAAATCTTTATATTTTTGTGATGGAGAAGTTAACAGGATTTCGAATATAAAATAAAATATAGGGTGTTCCATTTAAAAAAACAAAAGTTTGGTCTGCCACTGTATTATCGAACACCCTGTAACATTCTTCTAACTAATTTTGTAATGTGAAGCTCAAAGGTGGCTACAATTTTTGTTATTAACTTTTATTGCTATCTATTACTATACCGGATATATTGAGCTTTACGCCACTAATCAGTCACCCTGTAGAAATGTCTTAATTTTTAGAAATAATCAACAGATTTGGGGCTGCTGGTTTTAAGCTTATAAAAAGTAATGTAC
This sequence comes from Diabrotica virgifera virgifera, assembly GCF_917563875.1. Taxonomy (NCBI): domain Eukaryota; kingdom Metazoa; phylum Arthropoda; class Insecta; order Coleoptera; family Chrysomelidae; genus Diabrotica; species Diabrotica virgifera. The sequence goes on from NC_065450.1 coordinate 28,223,543, forward strand.
TATAAGGACAACCTCGTAAGTACACTAAAAACAAAAATATTAACTGAAGTTAGCAAACTGGGTCAAAAATTCGCCCCCTGGTATTAGCAAGGTTAAACTCAATCCAGTGTAGTAGTCGCTGTTGATTGTTTCGCTAGTTTCAAGTAGTCAATGAAAATAATTTCTGGCGTATCCCAAAATACTAAGGGCATAACCTTTGAGTCCATGCCGTAGGCACGATTTCTCGAGATCGAATTACCCGATTTTGCTAAAACTGTGCACAGTTCATCTTTATAGTATTGTTTTGTGACCGAACGAAGGGATTTTCAGTCAGTCGACTCGTTTTGTTTTATACGAAAGAAATGTTTTAAAAACAATGAGAAAAGGAAATAAGTATGTTATGAAAGAGTAAAAGACGAAAATTCATTCAAACTTATTTGAAAACTTTCAATTTTTATTTAATTCCCTCGTTCAATCAAGGGCATAAACTATAAAAAAAAATTTCAAATTTTTGATTTCAGAGGAACCTGCACCAAAATATTCTGCCTACCACAAAAAACGCTGGACGAGAAAAACTACAGAAAAAATTTTAATGATTTTAATTTCTAATCATGTACTAAGATTTTTCATCATGTGTTTAATTCTGCCCAATCAGATTATTATTATACTCAGAATAATCTACTTACATTATTATACTGAGAATAATTTTGAAGTACATATTTTGTTTCTGTTTAATTACAACGAGTTTTATCGTTTTGGCCAATGTCACATTTAAGAAAATTAACCAAAATAAACTTTAAGCTTTGTATCTAATATCAAATTGTCACGAGGCCAATACAAATCGGCAATTTTAAGCGCTCGAGTGTAATTCGGTAATCCTATTTCATGAATAAAACTGTATTTTAAAATAATTTTAACTAATATTTTATTGATATCTTCGTCTGAATATCTGCTAAACCAGCTCATGATGTTCACTTTGACACTTATTTTCTCAAACTTGTTGGCATTTATTTTCAATTAATTCTCACTCTCGTGATATTAATGTTGAACATTTTTTACGACTTACTCAAATGCTAAACTTATCTGTGTGTAAATTTTAAATAAAATAGATTTTTAGGTTTTATAACACAATTGTTTGTCAAGTACCTTTTTTTTCTTCAAAACCTATGTTGCTCTTCAACATTCGAACGAGACAGTCATTATCGGCTCTCCGATATCAATTGCAAAAACTAGATTTCGATAATAGGTGTTTTAAATTAGAAACAAAACCATCGTTTTAAATTAATTTATCGTTCTTTATTGTGAAAGTGATTTAGAACGTAAAAATAAAACCTAGTGATAGTTTAATTGTTTGTTCAAATCAACAAAACAGTGTTATTTGACTTATAGTCCAGGAACTAAAAACTATTTTGCGACATGAATTTACGAGACCAAGTAACCTAGAAAATTGTCGTAGAATGAAAAATCACATGCAGCACACGATCTACCAAAACGTTCCAGGTGCCAACACTCCATTGATCTACAGTCAAATACCAGGGCAAATGCCATGCTTCTCTCAAGGTATGTTAGCAACAAACACAGCCTATCCTACAATCTCACTACAATTATCCCAACCTTTAAATAATAATCAACAACAATCTCACCCAATTATAGCACCTGCATCAATACAACCCAGCACTTCAAAAGATCAAGAAGTATGGGAGACAGTGCAGTACAAAAAGCGTCTACGAAACAATGAAAGTCCTGACAATCAAATTAAAAAGCAAGCAGTGCTAACAGGCTACTGGCTAACAAAACCAGCTGCGACAGAAAACAGATTCTCAGCTCTGGACAAAGAGCCGGAAGAAGAGGCTAACAAAGAGCCTGAAGAAGAAGCTAACAAAGAGCCGGAAGAAGAAGCTAATAGCGGAACAACTGACAGATAATAAGGAGGCCTCCTCCCATATTCATTCAACATGTAACATTAATCAAACCTCTGCAAGGTTTACTAGACAAAACAGCATCCAAACAGTACACCTTAAAAAGCCTGAATAACAATCAAGTTAAAGTACAGCTAGACACAGCAGAACATTACAAAGAGACTGTTAAAGCACTAACCGAAAAAAAAAAAAACGCAGTTCCATACTTATCAGCTAAAACAAAATCGAGGATTCCGAGTCATGGTTAGAAACTTGCACCCCTCTACAGATCTGGAAGACATAAAAAAGGTATTCACAGAGCTCGGACACTCAGTCATAAATATCTCGAACATAAGACAAAGAGGCACGAAACAATGCCTTCCTCTGTTCAGTATCGAACTTGAAACAAATTTAAATAATAAAGAGGTGTACCAAATATCTAAAATACTTAACACCGTAGTTAAAGTAGAACCTCCCCACTCGAAAAGCGAGATACCACAATGTCAAAGATGCCAGCACTTTGAACAGACTCGTCAATACTGTCATAAAAGCCCCCGTTGTGTCAAATGCACAGGCGCTCACTCAACCAAAGGATGTCCAAGAAAAATAAGAAATAATGAAGTCCAATGCGTAAACTGCGAAGAAAATCATCCTGCAAACTACAGAGGTTGCTCAGTTTACAAAAAATTACAAAAAAAGTTAATTTCCACCATTACGTGAAAAAGCACTACAGAGACCAACAAATGATACAATTCAGCAAAATCCATAACAAACACTCAGCTATGCTCAAGTTGCAGGAGCAACAAATTCCAATACTCAACAATTTAACCCACCTCAACAACAACAAGGTTTACCACCTATGTCATTTCAATCAACAAACAACTTAGAACAGGTCGTCTCAAAACTGATGGAGAGAATGGACAAAATGTTCGACATCCTAATGACACTGGTCACAAAGTTTAGCCTTCAACACTGAACTAAAAATTGGTATATGGAACGCCAATGGTCTGACTAATCATAGTCTGGAAGTCACAGCCTTTATTTCAGAGCATGATCTGGACGTTATGTTAATATCTGAGGCACATATGACAGACAAAAGCTACTTCAATATACCCAAATTCTCAACATATATAACTCAACACCCTGTAGGAAGAGCCCGTGGAGGCACTGCTATAATTATAAAAAACAGCATTAGACACCATGAAATAATCAAGCATAGTGATGTAAACTTACAAGCCACGTCTATCTCAATAACTGATTGGAATAGCCAGCTTATACTATCTGCAGTTTACTGTCCACCAAATAAAATTATTAAAGAAGAACACTTCACGCCATACTTTAACAAGCTCGGAAATCGCTTCATAGCTGCTGGTGACAATAATGCTAAACACCTTCATTGGGGATCAAGACTCATAACCTCTCGAGGTAGAGAATTATTAAAAAGTGTCCAAAACAATAATTTACTAACTGCATCCACGGGTCAACCGACGTACTGGTCAACCGACACATGAAAAGTGCCTGATTTCATCGACTTCTGTATTGTCAAAGGTATCTCTCTAAACTACTTGAAAGTTCAACTTTTGTTCGATCTCTCATCTGATCACTCTCCCTTCATTATTACCCTAAGTACACAGGTGCACCACATCACAAAACCACTAGTTTTATCCAACAGCCGGCAAACTGGAATACCTTCAGAGATATAATAAAAAATAGTATAAATTTAAACCTACCACTAAAATCTGAGCAAGATATAGAAGAAGCAGTCAAACATCTAACTGTAAAAATTCAACAAGCCGCATGGGAAGCTTCACCTGATATATCATATGCTAAGAGACCGGGCTCATACCCGCTCTATATAAACACCATGATATACGAGAAAAGACAATTAAGAAAAAGATGGCAGACCACCCGTGCTCCAGATGACAAAACCAAATACAACAGAGCAACCCGTCAATTAAAAAAGGTCCTACAGGAACACAAAGAACAAGAAATATACTATTTTCTAGAGAATCTGTCTAGCTCTGAAGAAAAGAACTACTCGTTATGGAAATTGTCTAAAAAACTCAAAACAAAATCACAAACTAAAGCACCGATAAGAAAAAATGATGGCACCTGGTCTCGAAGTGACGAAGAGAGGGCTAACACCTTCGCTGAAGTCAGTCAGTTTTCCAATCGCACAAAAGAGAGGTTCCAGAGAACGAAGAGAAATTTATTACAGATATAGCAGATGAACCCTACCAGATATGCCTTCCCACCAGAAAAGTTAAAATTACCGAAATTGAAGAAGTAATCAAAAACCTAAATACAAAAAAAGCACCTGGATACGACCTGATAACAGGACTAATTCTCAAAGAACTACCTGAAGAAGCAATAAAGCTACTAATGTGCATATACAATGCTGTCCTAAGATTGTGCTACTTCCCCTCCCAATGAAAGGTAGCACAAATCATTCTAATTCATAAACCCAACAAAGACATAACCCAACCTTCATCCTATCGTCCTATTAGCCTTCTGCCTTTACCCTCCAAAGTGTTTGAGAGGCTTCTCCTGAAAAGAATAGAGACTGTCATTACAGAAAAAAACCTAATACCTCATTACCAATTCAGATTTTGACAACAACATGGCACAATCGAACAGGTCCATAGGGGAGTCAGAACCGCAAGAGATGCACTTGAGAACAAGAAATATTGTACAGCAGCCTTCCTGGATGTCTCCCAAACCTTCGACAAGGTATGGCATAAAGGTCTAATATCAAAACTTAAAAGACAATTGCCTCATCCAATCTGCATGCTCCTACAATTATACCCCACCGGCAGATCGTATCAGATAAAACTAGGGGAAGCCCTCACTACTCTACATACCATCCACTCTGGCGTACCCCAAGGAAGTGTCCTTGGACCCACACTGCACCTCCTGTTCACAGCAGATATACCAACTTCAGATCGTACAACAACTGCAACATATGCTGATGACACTGTCCTAATGGCTTGCCACGAAAATCCGACCCTAGCTTCACAGATACTACAAAGTCACTTAAATAGACTTGAAATATGGTTTGAACTGTGGAGAGTCAAAGTTAATAGCTCCAAGTCAACAACACACATTACGTTTACACTAAGGAAGGGGATCAATCCAGCTGTAACCTTTAACAACACACCACTGCCAATAAAAAGTGACGTCAAATACTTGGGGATTTACCTAGACAGCCGCCTAACATGGCAAAAGCACATTTGGAACAAACGACTGCAACTGGGACTCGTTTATAGAAAGATGTACTGGTTCATGAATCAAGAATCACGCCTAAGTCTAGACAATAAACTTCTGATCTATAAAAGTGTACTGAAGCCCATCTGGACGTATGGCATCCAAATCTGGGGAACTGCTAGTGAAACAAATTTACTCAAGATACAGCGCTTTCAATCAAAAGTTCTAAGGCAACTGTGCCAAGCTCCTTGGTACATTTCCAACGATCATATACATAGGGATCTCCAAGTCCAAACCGTCAAAGAAGAAATTGTTTCTCTGTGCTTCAAGTACCACAATTGACTACAGGTTCACCCAAACATATTGGTCACCAATCTCCTGACACCTCTACAGAACAGAAGACTAAAAATAACAGACACTCTTGACCTCAACACTAACTAATCATTCCCACTTATTACTAGTGTACTATTTAAATTAATTCAATTAATTTATTAATAACTGTACTAATTCAATCATTGTTGTACTCTTTTAGGTATTCACCACTGGGTGAATACTGACTGTGTCAGACTCTTAACACTTATATGTATTGTTTATTATTTTTTATAAAATAGATTGCAATAAAATGGATGTCAAAAAAAAACCTATGTTACCCCTTAATAAATTAAAGTGGAGAACATTCTTCTTCTTTAGGTGCTATGTCCGCAACGGAGGTCGACAATAATTATAGCTATTCGGACTTTGGAGACGGCTGCTCTGAAAAGTTCATTTGATGTACATCCGTACCTTTCTCTCAGGTTGCGCAGTCATGATATTCTGCGTCTTCCTATGCTCCTTTTTCCTTGAATATTTCCCTGCATAATCAATTAGAGCAAGTTGTACCTCTCTTCACGTATAATATGTCCGAGACGCACCAACCTTGCTGTTCTGATGGTATTTAAGATTTTCATTTCTTTATTCATCTTTCTCAGAACCTCTTTGTTTGTGACGTGTTCTGTCCACGATATTTTTTGAATTCTTCTGTAGACATATAGCTCGAGTGATTCTGGTTTTTTCATTGATGCACCATTCAAGGTCCAAGCTTCAATTCCATAAAACAAAGTCGAGAACACGTAGCACCTAGCCAACATAACTCTTAGCTCTAACTTAAAATCTCTTGTGCAGAGCACTTTTCTCATTTTGTTTGAAAATGTAAACTTGTAATAATTGTTGTGCAAAAAATTATAATACATATCAAATCTATATAAATAAAAATGAATGTTTGTGTGTAGGTATGTCCTTTATAGAATTGTAAACTATGCATTTGATCATGTAATGATCTTAAGCAAGTTATTGTGAATGAGCCGGCGAAAGTTTCAGAGTTGGTACCACCAACCTAAGTAAAAAGAGAGGTTGCTCCTCGACATTTTTTTTTATTTTTTTGGACAAACTGTTTTTTCTTAATATTATATGATGTGGAACCAAAAGATACGTACAACTCTAAATTTTCACTTTTCTATCACCAACCGTTATTTTTTAATAGTCATCAAAATATTTACCTCTTCTGTCTATCTATTTAAAGAAAATCAGATGAGATGGAGAGACGACCTCAAAAATCATGACCTAATTGATCATTATTTACGCACCCGCCACAAAAAAAAATGTTGTTTATCAGAAAAAATTAAATTGATTCAACTTTGTATTAATAATATTTTTGAGATTTTTTTTGGTTTTCCGGTAATTTGTGGTTATATACTTTTAAACATTATGTCTTTTTAAGGAGGTACGAAGTTCGCCGGGTCAGCCAGTTAACATAAAGATGATTCAAAAGAATAGATTTTTAAGAATTTTTTTCGAATATATGACAAAAAAATTAACAAATATATTTTCATTTCAACATCAGTTGAAACTGCTTATTAAAAAAGTGTCTATTGGAACATGTAATATTCATCGATATAATTGCCAGCATCCCATTTATTACCATATCAACTAGGAAAGTCGAGTAACGTTCTCCTTTGAATATGCGATAATTGTATTCCAGGAAATGCAATGATACGGTCTCATAGGTTAAAAATTGTAACATTGTTCAGTTTACATTAAAAGGGCTGATTTTTAAGTATGAAATATGCTTATGAAGAGATTTACTTATTTTTTTTTTAACTCAATGTTACGGAGATTCTTTTCTTGTTAAAACGATTGAACTATTGTGCTTTATTAGAAAAGAAGATATTTATTGAAAAATTATTGCAAAATATGTTACGACAGTTCGTAGGAGGAATAGCTGAAAAGTTGGATAGATGGATATTTTTAAAAGTTTATTGAATACCGACAAAAAACAATAACTTCAAATAGACAAGCCACGACAAGAAATAATAAATCGGATAAACAATGATAGGATACCAATAGGAGGAGAAATAATAGACACAATAAAGAGCTTAAAAATTATTTAGCACCCGGTGAAAATTGCATCATAACAGAGTTTCTTAAAAAATGTGGTCAAAGCCTACAGGAAGAAATGACAGAGTTGATACGTGAAGTATGGACCAAAGAGCAAATATCAACACATTTAGTCCATTAAAATGTTACATTTAGGTTGCATTTCTTACAGGAGTCAATTTTATTTTTTTAGTGTTTAATGGGGGGTTCTGTAGAAGCTTAAGTTCAAGTTTTTGGGGTCGCCACCCTTGTCCCCCGGCCGCCATATTGAAAAAAGTTTTGCAAAGGGTTTTCGCGCTGTATCTTCTAAACTAGCAATCCTACAAAAAATTTAATTACACATAAAATGTAGCAAATTAAATTTTCAACAATTTTATATCTATTACTTTTTATCGTCAAACCAACAAAAAAGTTATAAGTAAAAATATGAGAAAATTTTGTAAGACGTTTCCTTTTTTAGGTTATAACTTTTTTCCGTTCATTTCACATTAAAATAACATCATAGCGATTTTGTAGAGGATTTTTCAATGAACAATTTTCGCTATAAAGTTGTTTAATTTTAGTTATTATCTAGGTTTTACAGCGCTCCAATCTTGACCAGATTCTCGAATTCTCATACTCTTAATTCTCATACATAAATTCTCATACATCTGAATTCTCATACAATAAAAAAAATACTTTTCTATCTATATATTAGTCGAGCGGCAGCAATCTTTATGCCGACTACGAAAATCAAATTTAAGGTGAATGACCAATTTTGGTCTATTTTTATATTTTCGAGATCGCTGAATCCGAATATGAAGTTTATTTTAATCTAGATTTGGTGGAACATGTTCAAAAATCAAATTTTATACAAAAATGCCGAAAATCAATTTTGATGATTTTTCAAATTTACCTCGATGTATCTTTGGTCGCTGTAAATATTTCCTTTTGAAAATTTTACTGTTTAATCTCTGATGTATGTAGATAACAATGGGATTTGACCTAAATATTTAAACACATTAAAAAAGGGGTTGTTAGTTTTTAAACATCTTGTCATCATATTTCGTTAGTTTTATGTTTACTTAAAAAAGTTGTGTGGCAAACTTTTTAGTTTATAATTTTAACCAACACCACAATAAAATATAATTCATGAAGAAGTTTTTTGGAAAATTCTAAGTCAAAATATACAATAGGAAAAAAGTTATGTTACCTCATAAACAAGCGGCACATCCCAAAAAACGCTTATATCTCGAGATCCAACCATTGAGAAAAATAAAGAAAATATGCCAAAATGCTTTAACTCTTACAAATCCATATGATTTGTTCGAGATGCAACAGAGGTCGCAGTACAAAAATTAAACTGTCTAAAATGTAGGGTCAGAACATATTCGCATTATAAAAAGACATATACGGTATAATTCGTTGTTTGTGTTGCACCTGCGGGTTTAATTTGTTATGTAAGTGCTGCATATGGGGGACGAGTTTCTGATAAAGCCATATTTAATAATTAAAATATTATAAAATTAGCAGAACCATTTATAGATTCTATTATGGTGGATAAGGGTGTGTTAATTGAAGAATAATGTCTTACAAACGTAATTAAATTGGTAAGACCTCCATTTCTTCGTAAACAAAAACAGTTCTGCCAAAAAGAAGCCATGGAAACAGCAAACAGCTTCAATTGCCAGAGCAAGGGTGCATCTTGAATTCAACGGGGGCTATTCAACGCATAAAATTATTTAGAATTCTACAAAATAAAATTGACTGGACAATGATTTCTTATTTAGATGAATGTATAGTAGTTATCTGTGCAATTGTAAATATGTCAAAACCAATCTTAGGAACATCTAAATTTTAAATCCACATTGCACCCTGTAATCATCATTCACTTTGTCTTATCTCTATGTAGGGTCGGCTTCCCTAATTGAATCTCTCCACACAATTCTATCTTGGGTCATATCAATATTAATCCCCTTTAGCTTGGTCGTCAGCGAAGTGTATTGTGTACAATCTATCGTCATCGATTGGGATGCCCATATTGCAGCACTTTCTTCTCCACAGTGAGAGTGCCTTATTTAAATATATTTTAAAGAGTGTAGGTGCTATGCAGCACCCTTGCTTTAGGCCCTTACTAATCGGAATTTCTCTCGTTAATTTGTTTCCAGTTTTAATGTTTACCGTCATATTTTTGTAAAGCTGCTGTACTGCTTGTATATTTTTTTTGCTTATTCCCTGTTTTTCCATTGCTATCCAGAGCATTGAAAGTGGTACACTATCGTATGCCTTTGTCAGATCAATAAAAACTCTATGGGTGGAAAGGTTGTAGGCTAATCTTTTCTCAATAACCTGCTTTAGAATAAATATGCTGTCCATACACTGAAAAAAATATTGTACATAGTACTAATGAACGCCAATCATTGACTTTTTTTACATTGATTCAATGAAAATTTCGTTAATACTATAAACATATAGTCATTAAGTAACGATCATATTCATTATTACAATGTAATTCTATTCATTAAAAATAATGAATAGAATCATTATTCCAATGAATCTTTTTATCTCTCCAATGACTTTTTTCATAATACTAATAATTTGTTCATTGTATATATGAAATATTACATCAGGATTATGCGGTAAAATTAATGAATATCAAACGTTGCACTAATGTACAGTATTCTTTAAATTACGAACTCGTTTATTGAATCAATGTTTTCGTAACATCAAATCAATGTTTTTGACTTTGATTAATAACTCGATACATTGCTTTGATGTAAAGCAATCATTTTATTCATGTAATATACCTGAATCAATGATCAGTTTATTGTAGCAATGATCTTGTACATAAACCGATACATTTCTTAAAACTCTATAAGTGTTTTTATTGGTGTAAAAAAATCTCGTGACAACAGTTGCAGCCTCCTAGCAGACAACCACCCTGCAGACTCTGAGGAGCGGTGTTTGGCACTAGTGATTTGGTTGATTTTTCTAAGGTACGTATTTACATATATTTTTAACTATTTATAAATTATTTTGTTGGATTTCTATAAAAATAAGTTGTACTTCTATTTCCAATTTTGCAGATTGATATGGACTTTGGAGTGGTATTTGGAAATGGAAATGGACTTATTGATGGATGGGACAGCAATAATTTCGAAAGAATTATCTCCTTTCTTCAGTGTGAAAGTCATATCAAGAATAAAACAAATAAATTTTTGTTTGAAAAGATTACCCTTGGAGACATTACGGAATGTAAGTGCCTATTTCATTATTCAATCCTGCATATTTAGTATTAATTAATTTTTGTTCTCTGTAAATTTTTCAAAAGCTAATTCGACACATAGGTAACAGAAAATATGAACCATTTGAAAATATTTCTAAATGGTATAATCTTATAAAAGATTAGTAAATTAAATCTTTAGGTGATTAAACCGTAAATAATTGAAAAATATTATTAACTCTTGCAGTCGGTAGTATCTATCAAAGTAAAAATAAGCATCTTAACATCTAGCAATTTTTTTCAGAATAAATTAAAATATTTCTATGAAAAAAGTGATACCCAAAAATACAACTATGTTCACTATTTAGATTTTATTTTTTTTATAATAATTATTAATATAAATTGTAGATGGCCAATATGCAGTTATTCTTTGGGTTCTACATCGATATTTTGTACGAACTAATAAAATATACCATCAGAGATTTCCAGTAATCATTCTTACATCGGGAAGACCCAGCAAGAAGTCGAAGATCATATTAGATTTTTGAAATCGAAGAAAAATGCCATTCAACCATTTGTTTTTTGTATGGGTGGTGATAATTAATCCCAGAGAGATGTTGTATTTATGGAGATGTTATTTTAGATGTATTTATTTTCACGATATCAGGTATACATTTTTTATATACTTAATATAAATATATTTTTATATATTTTATAAGAAGAATCAATTTCTGTTATATTCAGTTATTCAGTTTTTTCCAAATTACATTATAAAAAGTTGTTTGTGTTAATTAAAAATATATGTTTTTTTTTCTTTAAACTTATAGATATTACTTAACATTAGTTTGAGAATCGGCAAAAATCGTTGCTTCAACTTATAATAATAATAATAATAATAAACCGACTTTTATTTCCAAAAAATAATAAGTATAACAAAAATGTACATTCTCTAAAGTAGAAGGTGAAGTTTATTTTTGCTGTGTTCTAAGACACAACAAAAATATTCTTCCACTTAACCCCATATTTGTAATATCTATGTAGATATTAAGTCGTCAATTTATTTACTTATTAACTATTTTTATGTTATATACAAATATACACGAAGATGACATTCACTGAACTAAAAAGGTACGTAAATATAATGAAAAAAATATTGATTCAAAAACGGGGAGCATTAATTTTCGTCTAATGATCAGTATCGTTGGTCCAATGTAAGTAGATACATTAACTAATGCCCAAAAACATTAATTTTTATGAATTAGTACGTTCATTGAATGTACTTTTGAGTTAAGAATTAATGTACCGATACATTGATTCTTAACTAGAAAGTACATTGAATGAACGTACTAGTTCATAAAAATTAATGTTTTTGAGCATTAGTTAATGTATCTACTTACATTGGTCCAATGATACTGATCTTTGGACGAAAATTAATGCTCCCCGTTTTTGAATCAATGTTTTTTTCATTATATTTACGTACTTTTTGGTTCAGTGTACAGGATCTGCCTGCACGAAAGCCATTTTATTCTTCTACATCTGTCATCTCTTTTTCAATTTTATTTTTCTTGAGTTTATGACACTAAGCCCCCTGTAGTTTGAACAATTTTTTCTATCTCCTTTTTTGTATATATTTTTAAAATGTGCTTTTGTCCACTCAGGTGGTAAATGTTTAGTAATTGCATAATGCAAAATTGATGTAAAATATAACCACAAAATAGTATTAATTTTTTTTATATTACAATATTAAAAAAATAGTACCGAATTAGCAATAAATCTTTATTAAAGGAACAAAAATTTTTTTCTTAATATAATAATATATTATATTTTACATGTAGTTTTATATTTTATAAGCTTTATAACAGGTATGTGCAGTACCTACAGATTGGGTATGTATGTATGTACCTATGTATAAATTTTATTTTGACGCGTAACAAAAAATATATTTAATACAAATTTACATTTTTTGCTGGCAGTCCGCTCATCTCACTAAAGCTATAATTATAATTTTTAATTACAATAGATTCATTATTATTATTATTATTTTCATCGGTACATAATACTATATCATTATTATAGTCGTTATAATTTAAAACTTGGCAACCAGTACACAGTTTTGAGCACTTTGAGCCGTGCTTGGACACCCACATTGTTTTATATACAGTATGGTGTAAATAAAAGGGATAAATTCGTTATTTCTTAAGCCGTTAACTTTAGGGAAAAATCCTGAAACAGGTCGATTTTTATTTTTATGATTTTTTGACATATACATCATACTAGTCACGTCATCCAACTGGGCGTCATGAAGTAATCGATATTTTTTTTTTAATTAGAAGAGGGGTTATTTTTGCTAGCTCATTTGAAAGGTTATTTAATTTTGTATTCAGGAATATAAATATTATTTAAAAAAATTGTTCTTAAATATATTTAATTGACAAAAAAAGAATAAATGTAATTTATTTAATCCAAAAAATGCTGTTTTCAGAAAACAGAAAAAAATGTTTATTTCACAAAGAAACATTGCTTTTCGTTTAAATTAAATGTTCATGCTACCAATAGGAGGTGTGTGGCTTCCTAAACATTCAATTTAATAGATAGAGAAGTTAATAATCTTTCAAATGAGCTGAAGCACGACCCCGATTATTGTTCAAAAAATCATCGAATACGTCATCACGCCCAGATGGATGACGTCACTAGTAGGATATTAATATGTCAAAAAAGCATAAAAATAAAAATCGGCTCGTTTTAGGAATTTTCCTTAAAGTCCGCGCCTTATGAAATAAAGAATTTATTCCTTGCATTTACACCATACTGTATGTACTATGTTTAAATAAAATAAATTTATACATAATCTGTTATAAAGCTTATAAAAGTACGTGTAAAATGTGTATGGTTCTTCTCAGAGGCATTTTTCAATGCGTCAACAAGTGACAGAAAAAGGTAAGTCCGTGAAAATACACATTTATAACATTTATTCTATATGGCGAATGCATTTAGTGTCCGCAGTCATATAAACTTAAATAAACAACAACATTTATTCTATCACGACATTTTAGTTCAATCTGACAGTTGTCAGAATCGTATTCAGTCAAATATGAAAAGGGTATTGCAGTTTAACCCTTTTATTTGCAATTTGGTACAAAAACAAATCAATTGTGTTTATTGCATTTATAAAATGGTATTTTCATTGATTTATAGTACATATTATAAATTGTACAGATTTTAGTCGTACATATAATTATTCGTAAATCATTTTTTATTCGATTATAGCGCCATCTATCAACAACTAGAATAAATGTTATAAATGACTATAATCACGGACATTCCTTTTTTCCTGTCACTTCCAACTTAATACGTTAGAAAGAAATCGAAAAACTGTGAGGCACTGAAAGATGCCTCTGAGAAAGAGTATAGGTATATTATATTATTGTACCTAGAAAATAGGTTTTATGTTTATTTCACAAATTTTTACTAAATTCAGTACAATTATGTTGTGAATATTTGTGAACATTTTATTCTTATTATTTATTATTATAGATCTTATTATTTTTATATGCTACCCCAAGTTAAAAGAAAACATTGAAATTGATCCATTATTAACGGATATATTGCAAACTACTTCATCAACAACTTTTAGGCAAAAATTTTCATTTAATGTTGCTAAGAAAACTGTTATTTTTCAAATTATTCTACAACTTTAAATATATGATGTATAAATACTATTATTAAGTAGTAGGGTTGATAGATGTACCTACTCACGCACTTTTAGAAAATGTAAATATTGATAAAGAAACAAATAATGAATTTTTTAAGTTGGAAGAGCTATCTCGACAACAAGTAGTCCTAGTAACTTTTTTTTTAATTGTGAAAAATTGTAAGGAACACGAATGTTGAAAAATAATTCAAAATTTTTTAATCCAGGCGACGTTATTACAAAAATAAGTTAAAACAAAATACAGCAATTTTGAATCGCCATTTTGGAGGGCAGTTTAATTGAAATTTTGATATTCCACTGTATTGATCTAAAACATACGAAAACAAATAAGACCATATAAAAGTATGGGCAACAACCACATTTTTTCAATTACAAAAATAGTAGCATTTAATAAACATACTAAATATTTCATAAACTGTTAAATATCTTTCAACCATTTTTTTTGCTTTATACTGGTAATATTACGCAACTTTTCCTGTAAAATCAAACATTTTATAATGCTTATTTATAATGTAAATATTTTTTTTACTTACTGGTTTTTCAAGCTTTATTTATAATTATTTCATTATTTAGAGAGATAATGATCCCGTTATATAAATCATTAGGGGAGTGCATTTAGAATGTCACTTCGGAAAAAATCAAACAAGATAGAACTTTATGGAATTTCATTAAAAAATGTTAAATGCACAACATATCAAAAAGTTCTACTGGAGAAGTGGGTGCTTCATTTTTAATTAAACAAATGAACTGCGAAATTTGATGTTTTTTTAAAGAACTCCGAAAATATAAATATTAGAAAAAAACTTTCTTGGCTATTTAAAAATCATAAAATTTTACAAACAAAATCTCATATGAAGATTTTTCTAAAATTAAATCTGTAACTTCTATAATTTTTTATTTATAACGCTAAAGTAACCCTTCTCACAAACATTGCCGCACTGTAAACTAGCGTTCGTCAAAGTGCACGGTTGAGTTATTTTAAAATAGTTATTTATGAATGGATTAAATGAAATTTTACAAATTAGACATGAAAGAAGAACAATTAAGCTATCTTATGGTTATAATAAATAGAAATAAAATGTATGGACATAAGTATGGTGTGGGCGAAAATTAAAAATGTGTAACTAATACAATTTTTCTTATAAAACTATCAAATCTCAAAAAAATCTCAAAAGTTTAATTAAAATGATACGCCGCGCCGCCTTAAAATATGTAATTTTTTAAATCTTCGTAGTTTTACAGAATTACCACCACTTTATGAAGGTATTACTAAAGTTTGAACAGATTTATTACAATTCTACAGATGTTTTTTTAAGCTTAGGATGCAATCTTTAAAATGTACTAAATTATTTTAGTTTAGTAATAAAATAAGCTAATTCTTTTTGAGAAAATTAAGAAAGATAACAAAGATGTAATACAAAAACCGAAAATTACCAGCTAAAAAAATGTTTATACAAAGTGATCAAAGCTTTTTTCTGTAAAACTTACCTAAAATACGTTTAATATTTTTTAACAATAATAAAAAATGTTCAACAAAAAAAATTTTTTTAGCTCTTATACAGTATGTCTGCGTAACTTGGAACCTATTGATACCTTTTTTATTAACTATTTAATTTTTTTTATAAAATACTCTGCATCGTATACAATCTAAGATGCAACCATCTAATATCAAATTTTATTAATTTTGTACAACGTATGTCAAAAAATATGAATTTCACTTAAGAGTAAAGTACTTTTATATTTCACAATATCCAAAATTGTTATTAAAAAAAGTTGTTTGGAATTAAAAAATTTGTTTCAGTATTCAATTACATCCATCTAATTGAAATATTGTGAACTATTATAGAGGCACTTAACTATTATGTGAAATTCATAATTTTTATGATACCTCGTATACAATTAAAAAAGTTTTGATATCTGATGGATGTATCTTAGACTTTAGACCAGATAGAATATTTTAGGAAGACTAACTTTTTTTCGTAAAATTGATAATAAAATAGTTACCATGATTGAAAAAAAAATGATCATGGATATCCGTAATTTGAGAAAAAATTGATTTATTTTTTCAATTAGAAAAATGTAATTATATATTAAAACATAGTTTTTAATTCCAAGCCACTTTTAATTATAAAAATTTTTGATATTCTGGAAAATAAAGGTACTTTATTCTTTAACAACATTCATATTTTTGACATACCTCGTATGAAATTGATAAAATTTGATATCTGATAATTGAGTTTAATATTTTAGACTACGCAGAGCATTTTCTGGAGGATAACTTTTTTTCGTAAAATTGATAATAAAAAAGTCTCCCATATGGTCCCTTGCTACGCAGACATACTGTATATAACAGCTTATGTATTCTTGTTCTCATGATCATTTTTCAATGCGTCACAGTTTTTCGATTTCTCTCTAATGCATTAAGTTTGATGAGACGGAAAAAGCGGTAGCTCCGTGATTAAACACAAAAATAATGCAGCATTACAATGGTTATATACATAAGATGTCTATTCCTAACCTACGTTTGATTCGTTGATATTTAGAATGCGCGTTATTTCTAGCCAATCAAATACACGTATTACGAATATTTGATGAAAACTTCGTCCATTTTGGCCATTTTTTAGAAGTGTCAAAGAGTCAGTGACGGTTATTATTCAGGTCAGTATTTTGCGTACCTGTCATTTTGAAATTTCGAATTCGACTTCCCTTGTGTTTCACAACGTTTTTGTGCATTATTTTGTGTTTTGCTTTAGAATTTAGTTCGTTAAAAGTTAGTTTTGTATTTTGGTTTAGAATTTAATTCGTTAGAAGTTAGTTTATACTCCAGGTCATTATGCAAGAAAAATATTCGTAGTACGGAGACGTAACTCATGGCTGAAGAACCTTAGGAACTGGTTTGGATGTAATAACAATGAATTATTTAGAGCCGCAGTTTCAGAAATAAAAATCGCTCTGATGATTACCAACTTTTGAAGCGGATACAGCACCTAGAGAAGAAGATAACACAATTTATGGATAGTTTTGTGTCATTTTTTAATGTTTCCATATTTATAAATTTAATTAACAATATTGTTTACTTTTTAATTTTATTCCCCTTTATAAAAAATACCTACATGTTAACATATTGTGTAAAAATCAAATCTACTAAATTACTAATTAGTTTAATTCCACAAGCTTTTCACCTATGGCTAAGTACGATTCGGGCATCTGTCAGATTCGTCAATAATTACATGAAATAAGTCTCGACACACCCAATACAGTATATTATGACGTCATAATTAATGACGCACTGAAAAATGATCATGAGAACAAGAATATAAGAATTTTTAAATTGTAATGCCATATTCGGATCAAGCATATCAAAAACAAAATACAAACATATTGGATCAAAGTAAAATGATGAATTCAACGATGTTTTTAAAATTATTTATACAAAACAATTGTTATTGTTTAAACACTGAACAAACAATTAGCGGCAAAATCTGTGAGTAGAACTTTTTATTTTAATATGTATGTAAACTAACAAAAATTTTTTAGAAAAATATAAGCTTGTTCGGATTATTCCGAAAAAAATGCATCTTTTCGTTCTATCTCGACTGCCCTGCAATATACTTTCTTGAAAATATCATTTGTTTCCACCTAAACGTTGATATTCAATTTCTTACAATTTGTACGAAATTACAATTTGATTTACGTGTATTTAATTTTATTTGATTAGAATATAAAACAAAAAGTGTTTATAAACTTTTTATTTAAGACGTATATATTTTATCTTTCGATGTATTTATAAAGAATTTACAAGAATTTAGTAACCTAATTGTATTTTAGATTAGAAAATAAGATTTTCCTGAGCTGCTAACTTATAGTGTAAGGTAACACCAATGGTAGCAATTAGGGGTTGCATTCAAAGAGATCGTGCTCTTTGAACTTAGTTTGTATTGCCAACTTGTGCCAAGAGGGTTAAGTTTTTGGTTATACTAATTGCAAATGGAATATTTCCACGTAGTATAGGGTGGTCGGAAAGTACCTTTACACTAATAATAATAATGTTTCAACATCTAGCCAATATTTATTTCCATTTCGGAGCATGCGCATCTTCAAGGGAACCTGTCTGGTCACATAGACAGACAACAATAGATACGATTGAAACATGATGGCGGCCACAAGAGAGTCTACAATAATTGAAGCGTGTCAATTACTGCTTCAACACTTTCCGAGAGCATGTGACAAACAAAATGTTTTGTTCACCGATAAGTTTGCGATTTCTCTAAATCAAAATGTTTATTTCTGGGCCAATGACAACCTTTATTTCTTTGAGGAAGTGAAAAAACCCCGCCTTATGTTATGGCATGGGCTGGAATTATTTCAACTTATCTGTTTGGGCCATACTTTTTTGAAGGCTCCATAACTTATCACTAAAGCTCGGATTTATAGGCAACAAAAATTGAAGAAAAAGGCGCCTATATAGGCAAAAATTTTTATTAAAAAAGGCAGGAATATTAACATTTAGGCAAAATATAGGCAATAAAGGAATATAACTTATTATTTATTGTACCAAGTGAATTAACGTAATATTAACTTATATTAAGGCAGGTATATTTACACATCATAATCATAACATTAGTATAAATAAACTAGTGACTAAATAACTGTTAATTAATAATTAAACATTGTAACCACTTAAAATTTTATCATTAATAGAAACAACTAAATGTTTTTCAATATTTTCGGTCTTAAAACTATGTCTTCGATCACTTAAAATTAATTTGTACATTGAAAACGAACGTTCGACATCGACAGATGTAATTGGAGCATATTTCAGAGCGGATAATTAATCTGGCATAATTTGTAATTCCTCGGAAAATGTCCCATTCAAAACTTTAGCAACATTAGATAAAAACGAAAAACCTTCATTCTTGTCGAAAACATATTTTATTTTTTTTTAAATTAATTGACCGTTACTTCCAGGTGCCAATTTAATTTTCGTCTTTAAATTATCTATTAATTTTACTGACTCACATAAATTTATCTCTTGTTTTTCTAATAAGGTAATTGTGGTAACTATTAATTTATAATTGTCATTGATATAAGCGAGTTCCTGTTTCAATTTGGGATTTTTTAATATTTTTTTTGCTTCTCAAATGGCTTCGGAAATATTATCATCAAATTCTGACATAACTAATTCTATTTCATTGCAGTGTTCAAAGTAAAAAAACTGCTTCGAGCCAGGTTCCCACCTTGTAATTACTGGTTTAGGTGGCAAAGGGACACCGGGAAATCTTTCTTTATATATTTGCACCCTCAGCGGAGTCTTTACAAAAACTTTTTTCATAAAATTTATAAAATTATTTACCAACGGAAACAGATTTCTTATTTCTTCAGCAATTCTATTTACCCCGTGGGCTACACAAGTGCAATGAATTAAATTAGGATAAAAAATCTTTAAATTAACAGCAGCTTTTAACATATATGCCGCAGCATCTGAAAACATTAAAACTATTTTATTCACTGGTATAGGGATGGGTAAAAAGAGGTGTGTTCAACTATCTTGTATAAATCGACTTATTGTTAAATTGTTTGTTTTTTCCAATTCTTTAACGGCAACTAAATAAGGTTTTCTCGCAAAGTTTTCGTTCAAAATTCCAATCACTAAATTAGCTATATACCTGCCGCATACATCTGTCATGCTAAAAGCATTACTGGTTTAGGTGGCAAAGGGACACCGGGAAGTGTTTCTTTATATATTTGCACCCTCAACGGAGCCTTTACAAAAACTTTTTTCGTAAAATTTATAAAATTATTTACCAACGTAAATAGATTTCTTATTTCTTCAGCAATTCTATTTACCCCGTGGGCTACACAAGTGCAATGAATTAAATTAGGATAAAAAATCTTTAAATTAACAGCAGCTTTTAACATATATGCCGCAGCATCTGAAAGCATTAAAACTATTTTATTCACTGGTATAGGGTTGGGTAAAAAGAGGTTTGTTGAACTATGTTGTATAAATCGACTTATTGTTAAATTGTTTTCGTTCAAAATTCCAATCATTAAATTAGTTATATACCTGCCGCATACATCTGTCGTTTCATCCACGATAATATACAAAAAATTGCCCTCTAACTCCCGCTTAATTTTTGAAATACATTCCACATAACATTTTTCCACAGTATATTTTCTCAATGTACTCTCGTCCGGTAAGGATTTATTAAGATATTTTTCGAAAAAGCATTTAAAACTAGGGTTATTAACTTTATATAGAGGAATGTTGGATGCAATCATTATCTGGCATAAATCAAATTTAAATGCGTCTTCCTCCTTTTTTTTGAACTGCTTAAACTATCCCGCAGAGATATTTGGGCTAATTTAGAGGAATTTAATTTTTCCAAATTACGTTTATGAAGTGGGGTTCCACAATGCAGGTCAATAAAGTACTTTTTTCTACTTGAAATCTGAGAATTTAAAAAAAAATAATTAGAATTCTAAAACCGCTTTAGAATTTAGTTATATTGTGGGACGAGAAAAAAAGAGAAAAAATAAAACTTACCGATTTGCCGCATGGTTTACAAAATGCTCCATCTCCTTCTAGAGAAAGTTCCGAATAAGGTGCAATCCATAGCCTTAATTTAGATGTCATCTTTTCACACATATGTCTTAAACGTTTTAAAACGTGTTCTTTGCTTTTCGGTATACGCAACAAAATTCAACTAGGATATAGCTATTTGTGACTAAACTCTGATACAGTAACCGACTGTACAACTGATAATAAACTAATAAAGCTTAGGGATTTCCAAATAGTTAACCCTCAAGTCTCGATCAGGTACATTTTCCTAGAAATCTGTTATATAAACAAACCATTGATATTTTATTATTGACCGAAAATTTTATTATAGAATGGTTTAGTAATAGAATAATATCATGGGTAGTACCATGAAATTTTAAAAAAGACACAAATAGGCGGAATTTACGAAAAAAGGCAAAAGTGCAAAAAATAATTATAATAGGCAAAATAGGCAAAAAAAGGTATTTTGCCTATAATCCGAGCTTTACTTATCACACTTATTTATCTGCAGATAATCAAAGAAGGGCCGGCGTAGCGCAGGTGGTAGTGTGCTTGCCTCGCATGCCGGTGGTCCGGAGTTCAAATCCTACCGCCGGCAAGAACAACTAGACATTTTTAAAATGTCTATAGGCCCCAGGTCGACTCAGCGTGAATAAAATGAGTACCTTGGGTAAAACCAGGGGTAATAATAGGCGGTTGAAGCGTAGCACTGGCCCTGTTACCTTCCTTGTATACCGTAGGCCCTAGATATAGCAGACTACCCTGCTATACTCCCAAAGCCGCGTGCAGTATAAAACGGGGGACTATTATTTTACAATCAAAGAAAGTTTATTATTCCAATTGATAGCTCAGGGCACTGCTGACACTATTTCTTTTCAACAAGATGGCGCCTCATCCCATTTTCCTCTCGTTGTTCACAAACGCCTGAATGAAATCTTCCCGAACCGATGGATTGGGTGAGGTTCCCTAACTCCTTGGCCTCCAAGAAGTCCAGATTTGATAACGCTGGACAATGCACTGTGGGATTTCCCCTGTGTGAGTGCGCCCAGCTTTTACGTCAGTAACTCCGGACATGCTGAGATGGATGAGGATACGAACATGGCGTCGTACCTAGTTGTGTTGCGGCAATGCAGGTATTCACACCCATGTTTTAGATAAATAAATAATTAATAAATACCTTACAAACAAAATTGTGTTATTATTATTTCCCTCTGTTGTATAAAAAAAAAATAATTCAATAGTGTAAAGGGACTTTCCGGCCACCCTATACAATACAAGAAATAAACGTGAGTACCGAAAAAGTTAATGAGCTGTAAACACGTAGTGTTTTGGCTCTTGATATTTTGCCTATTACCAGTGAAACTACCAGTTTTTAATTATAGTTAAAGTGATCAAACTATCAAGTTTTGTTAGTTTATATTCCTGTCTACTACAGCAGTTATTGTAAATAGACACATGTTTATGGATTATAAACAATTTACCAGTTTGTTTTTTGCGGGAAACGAAAGTAATTAGTTTCGGTAGTACCGTAAATAAATTATCAATATGTCATCAAATGTTACTATACAGAATGTCCCAGCGAATAAATCTTATTCTACCGCAGTTTCACAGCAAAATTTCTTCCCAGGAAAAGAAAACGCAATACTTTTTAGCGCTATTCATAATACACCACTTCAAGATTACCTAATTCGTTTAGGTAACTTAATAAATCCCAAAAATATCTTATTCTCGTCTCGCCTGTCTAATAATCGAATATGCATGTATTTAAGTAGTAAGCAAGCTGTTGAGGATTTTATGACAAACTATGGTTCTATAGAGGTACATGGGGAAATAGTCAGGGCTAGAAGGCTCATAACGCCTGCAGAAAGAATAGTGCTATCAAATGTTTGTCCAAGTATCCCACATGAAGTAATCATCCAAGGATTAAAACATCTCGGAATAAACTTATTTTCTCCAATCACTTTCCTTAAGATCAGTGCCTCCCTTCCAGAATATATCCATATAAAAAGTTTTAGAAGGCAAGTGTTTATTAGTCCGCATAACACGACTATCCCAGATTCAATTCTTCTAAATTATGATAATACTAATTACAGAATATTTATTTCGCAGGATAGTATGACATGCTATTTCTGTAGATAAATAGGTCACATTGCTAGTAACTGTTCAAGCAATAATAATTCTTCTCAGCCTTCAGGACCCTTAGCCCCCCTACTGTTCAATCTTCTGACTCTCCTACCAATGCTGGTAATCAAATCGACCAAACTTCTAATAATGATCAAAATAAAAATACCGAAATATTTCCACAAGTATCCACACCAAACACCTCTAACTCTACATCAGTGGAAATTATACAGCCCGCTTCTGAAGCAACCCAAGATTTAAAAACTAACGAAAATACTCCACTGGAATCTTCTGCTACAGCCGAAAATATAAAGATAATTTCATAGACTTTACTAGCGATCACGAAAGAATCACCCTGTCCCTCCACCAAACGAACCATAGAGGAAACATTATCTCCACCTGTCGAAAATATTGTTGATAATCAAAGATTTCTTCTTCCTGCTGAACCTCATAAAACGAAAAGTCAAAAGAATAAAAAACCTAAACTCTCATTACCTCTCCCGGAATCCCTTGAATCATATCTAAGTAAACAATCAACACCGTCCATTTTAAGCTATGACCAATTATTAATGATGCTTATTGAAAATATTCAAGGCAGCCAATCTCCTATCGAAATTGTTAAAGAATTCACATCTGATTTCCTTGGCCTCATAAATTTGCTTACCGTCTCTTATCAATATATTCCAGACAGAGCCACAAAACATCGTTTTACAAGGCTAAAAACCCTACTGATACGTTTTCTCGGTGAAGACGCTACTACTGAGAGTGATCTCTCTTCAACTGAAACATAACATCCAACTCAATTTTACAGTGGAATATTGATGGACTCTTCCATCGCTTACCAATGCTCAATATCATTCAATCAGAACACTGTCCCGAAATTATATGTCTACAGGAAAATAATCTCGTATCTTCTAACCCATATCCGCCAAAACATTTTACATGCTTTCGTAAAGACCGAACTAACACAGCTCTCGCAAGTGGGGGAGTTGCAATTTTAGTACCACTTATTTCGACTTTACCGTATTGCAGTATATACACAGCCGAATTATTCGCTCTCTACACAGCACTTGAGTTTTCTAACGACAATAACATTCTTTCTGATTCGCTTAGTGCGATAACATCGGTAAAAAAGATATATCCAATTCCTTCACTTATCTCAAAAAAGGTAGAATAGTCAACTTCATTTGGATTCCTTCCTACGTGGGCATTAGTGGAAATGAAGATGCAGACTCAAGTGCGTGTAGTGCAGTGACTAGTGCGGATTCAGAAACGATATTAAAATGTGCCCCTAATGACTTGAAAGTGTTGATAAAACAATATGTGTTAAATGACTGGCTCGATGAATGGCAAAATTCGAATTCAAAAGTCAGGCAAATTAAAGACACAGTAAAAAAAGTCAAAACAGTTTATAAAAAATGTTATGAGTAAGCAGTTTTAACCGCCTACGACTAGAACAATTAATTTGGTACATGAAAGTTGCTGCGGTAGAAGAATTACTACGTTTGATTTAAAATTTGGTTGGTTATTTAATTTAGTATCTAATTTATGCATTCATTAATATGGTAAAATATTTTTTGTAAAATAATTTAAAGTTATTAAATTCAATTGAATTGTACTAGCATACGATTTATTTTAATCTTTAATTACGTTTTTATTTTTATATTTTATATTTTAATGTATGTTTCTAAAACCAGATTATAATTATTTTTTTTTGCAAAAAAATTTTTAAATAAAAAATCCGCAAAAACGTAAAATCTATAGATTTTTTTTAAAATATCTACAAAACGAAACATGCTAGGTACATACAACCTTATACCAAAAGAAAGGTTGTAATATTTACTACAAAACGCAAAACTAATATACAGGATGTCCCATTTAAAAAAAATGAGAAAATTTTGTATTTGCAAATAGTGATCACACTGTATAATTTATGGCTAAAAGTAAAAAATATTAAATTATTTAAAAATAACACTATATTTTAAAAACTTTGACCTATCACCTAAATTTTTATTTCCTTGGAAACATAATCCACAACCCTATAAATATTACCATTTTTCTCAATAAAAATGTAAATATTTAGAAAATTATTAACTTCAGGCCTATAAGACCTTATACAAATTTTTCATATTTTTAAATAATATATTCAAAAATTATTTAATATACAGGGTGTTCCTTTTAAAAAAATAAAACTTTGGTTCATACCGTCGTTCTGACTCACCCTGTATAATTGAAAATAATTTTAAATTATAGACCTCTTTGATACACATTAGTTTTGTTATAAACATTTTTTTGTATATCTCATAGTTTAGCCGTAATCAAAGAAAACCAGAGGTTTGGCGCACCCTGTACATTATACCACATTTTGGTTAACCTATTATGTATTGTTCCGTCGCCAATAACCATTAGGTGGATGCGACTTTTTGTTAATAAAAAAAAAGAAATATATTTAAAAAAATATATTTAAAGAAAGAAAGATATATTTATTGTTTCCTTTATTAGCAATCAAAATGAGCATAATTTGATTAGATAAAGTGTTGTTTTGTAAGAAAGTTGGAGATATAACTAGTAACAGAATGGGTTACTTCGCCTATTCACAATTGACCTCTACTAGCAACAGAAGTGCAACAAGAAAGCTCCCTCTCCCTCTTGTTTTTACTCAACAATAGAACAGACGCTCTGTTCTATCCCCTGTTAATGATAACCATTAGTTACCGCGTACTGAAAAGTACCGCGAAACTCTCTCTTGTGTTGACCCCCACAGGCAATTAGTCTTAGATCCGAATCTAGTCGACCTTCTGCCCCCCATCTGCTTTCCGGATGAAACATTTTTTTAAATAAATTTCATACATTATCAAATATTACTTGCATGGGTTGCGTATCAAAATTTTGTCATAGCTATTCTTAAGGGGATGGGGCGTAGAGTTTGATATCATCATTTTAAGCCCATTTTTGTGAATTTTTTTTTAAGTGTGGTAGCATTATTTAGGTTTTAAATAAAATAAACTTATTAAGTACAATTCATAGAATATTCAGAAAAAAGTTTAAGGAAAAATATTTAAAAATAAGCCAACAATGGCAAATTTTTAAAGACACCTCAAAAAAGAATGAATTTTGCGGTAGACGTCATAACTGATCATTCGATCATGTTAACCCTTAACTACAGAGATCCGGTATTTTTTACCGGTGGGCATTCCCAAAAAGCAGATTTCGTGGTAACCTCACCACTTACAAGTTCATGTGTCTCTGTACCTCTCGGGCAGTTTGTATAATAGTGCTAGTCAAAGCGTGTAGCGTGTATTATCAATATTTTCTTTTGTAGCACACATCAAAAATCTTAACCGGTAAAAATTACCGGATGTCTGTTTTAAGTAAGTATTTTTATGTGCTATATATGTAAACGTGAAATGTTTATATTATTTTTTTGTGTTTTTTAGGGAAAATGTAAACAAATGGACTGTGGTAGCCATCCTGGACCTTCAATGAAAGTTAAATTTGAAGATAAAAATTTTGAGGCAACTTTGCAAAAATGAAATTACCATTTAAGTCTGTGACAATTTTACCCCTTGCAGATTTTTTCTCATGAATCTAAAAATTTTCGTAAATGCTATTTTATGTTTCCTTTGTGATTCTATGTTACGTTTATTTGTTAAAAAAGTCTAAATTTTTGTTTATAGCATTTATGACCGTTTGTCATTGTCATAGGTCAAAAATGTTACCATTTTACCATTTTTCTTATATCTAGAGACTCCAGAAAAACACGTTATGCATAACTTTTTTGTTTTTTATTATTAACTTTATATTTTCACTCTATTTTAGAATGACGGGTAAAAAATACCAGAGATCTGTTGTTACGTGGTAATAATAGACGGGGAGGTATTATACAGAAGTTCAGCCACGATTTTCTATGTCCTGCCTTTTGCAGTAGTGGAAGGGTAGACGAGGTACTTACAATTTGTAAAAATATCCACAAATTTTCTTGTTATGTTTTCCTGTAAAAATTAGATTTTTCCAAAAAATATAAATATGGTTTTGCGGTGAATTTCTGAGTCCTGCCATATCCGTAAAATGACAGGATACTATGGATTTTATGAATAAAATTTTTTTATGTATACAAATATGTAAGGAAAATAATGAAATTTTCATGATTTCATGGTCCTGCCAACTAAATAAATTAAACATATTTATTTCAAAATATTTAAAAAAAATGTTGGCATGACGTCTCCTACTGTTTAAGTATACTTGTCCCATGGAAAATTATGCGCAAAATTTTTACCCTGATTCCATGATTTTCTGAGTCCTGCCTTTAAAAAGTTATAATACTCAAATACAATCAATACTTTTTCCGTACTCGGCAGGAAGGTTAAACGGTTCTTGTAAGACGGCAGGAGTCCTAGATTTGTAAGAAAATTCGTGAAAAATCCCACGATGTTCTGAGTCATGCCATTTTGCACATGTTTCAAGAATCTTAATATAAGTCTATTTTCAAATAGGCAGGATGGTTTTATAGTTATTTCGTATACAGGGTGGGGCATTAGTGTGACAAAGTCATAGAGAGGACAAAGAGAGGATCATAATTTAAAAACATTTTCTAATATACAGGGCTACCCGTATTGACAAGGTGACACAAGCTTATGATTTTTTTAATGGAACACCCTGTATATAATTTTAAGATTCCTAAGATAATTTTAAGACAATTTAACACAATTCACATAATCCAAAAATGTTTCCTAAGGGAGCTAGAGCTCTTTGAAGATGGCGCTTTGTAATTAGATTCTTTTTATCTCCAGAACACTTCCATTTCGATAGACAAAAACTGGTCCACCTTTTTATCTTCCAGAGATAAATCGATTCCATCAATTTCGAATCTCTAGTACCGGACATAGGAGTCCGTTTTGGGTAGGGCAATGGTTCTTTTATCGCATAACTTTTTTGTCTTTAACTTTTAAGCATTTTTGACACTATATTATTAAATTGTGAGGTATTCTAGTATTAAACGGTACTCTTGCTTTAAGTCGGTAGGATGCACCGTTTTCTAGAAAAATCAATTTCAAAATTTTTCCTTATTTTGAATTTAAGAAAAATTTGAAAAAATAAAAAAACGGTGTATTTACCGACTTAAAGCAAGAGTAACTTCCAGTACTAAAATACCACATAATTTAATACTCTACTGGCAAAAATGCTTAACAATTAAAGCAAGTTATGAGATTTCGTTGATCTACCCAAGACGGACGCCCATGACCGATACTAGAAATTGACAATTGATAAAATATTCATCTCTGGAAGAGAAATAAACGTACCAGCTTTCGTTTTTCTAAATATTTTTCTTTCTATTTTTTTTTTAATTCAAAAACCGAAAAATTTTTCAAATCGATTTTTCTAGAACACGGCATATCCTACCGACTTAAAGCAAGAGTACCATTTAGTACAAGAATACCCTATAGTTTAATAATCCAGTGTCAAATATGCTTAAAAGTTAAATACAGAAAAGTTAGACTTTTCTGTGGAAAGACGTAGGAAAGACCGGTACTAAAGGTGTACCAGTTTTCGTTTTTCTAAATAGAAGTGTTCTGGAGGTATTTAAAAAAAACTAATTAGAATACGCCATCTTTAAAGAACTCTAGCTTCATTGGGAAGCATTTTCGGACGAGGTGAATTGAGTTAAATTTTCTTAAAATTATCTGAGGAATCTCCGGTCTTCGATTGTTAGAAGAGTTTCTGGACACCCTGTATAATAGGTACAATCCCTACTATAACCAATTAATTGTAAAATTATTGATTTTCTTTCATTACTTTTATTCCGTTTACTTAGATACAAATAAGATCTAATCGCTTAAAATAAATAGGTTACAGTTTGGTATTAGATTTGAAAGGTGTGTAATAATCCGAGACATTACTCAGGAAAATAATCTTTAATACCGTACGATTCTTTTAACGATGTAAAAATTAACTTTATGTATTAAATATCTTTGCGGTTATCCTGCCATGTTGTAAACGGTTTTTGGATTAGTGTTTTTTAAGTACACTTGACATGGCATGATTCAGAAAATTGTGGTGATATAAATATGTTTGTATAATAACCTGCAATAATTTTACCGACTTAAAACTTTATTTTTATATACGAAATAACTGCACAACCATCCTGCCTCTTTGTAAATAGCTTTATATTAACATTCTTGAGATATGTCCAAAATGGCATGACTCACAAAATCGTGTAACTTTCCACGAATTTTCTTACATATTTTTAACTATATGTAGTAAAAAGGTGTAACTAAACATCCTGCCATTTTGAATAATGTCTACTTAAATTATTTATTTTATAACACAATTTATTTTATGACTCAGAAAATCACGGAACCAGGGTGAAAATTTTACACAAAATTTTCCAAGGAACAGTGCAGTTAAACAGGAGACGTCATACCAACATTTTTTTTTTGATCAAAAATCAAAATATTTCCAAATAATTATGTTTAATTTATTAAGTTGGCAGGACTCAGAAAATTATGAAAATTTCATTATTTTCATTAAATGTTCGTATATCCATATACACTCTTAGTCCTTTTGCAACCCTCCTGCCCAAAAAATTTTCTTCATAAAATTGATAGTATCCTGTCATTCTATGGATATGGCAGGACTCAAAAATTCATCGCAACTTCACATTTTTTTCCTCGTGGAAAATCTAATTTTCCCAGGAAAATGTTACAGGAAACCAGTGGATTTTTCCATAAATTGTAAGTACCTTTTCTAACCTTCCAGTATTACAAAGGGCAGGACTTAGAAAATCGTGGTTGAAGTTCTGTTAATATCTCCCGGTTTAGAATGGGATGTCTATAGTTAAGGGTTAAACAAACAATTAAAAAAAAACTTTATTAGCTTATGAGTTTCTCGAGGTAACGCTCTCGAGTTTTTTAGTTTTAAAGATTTTTGACTTTTTGGTATCAATCAGAAGTCAAAATAACGATTTTTTTGCAAAAAGGGTGAAAATCAACATATTTATTATTGTTAAACAAAAAATAAGCTTAAAACAAATAATATCTCGACAATGTACCTGACGAAATGTCTAAATAAAATATATACAAAATTCTAAGTGGATCGGTCAAGTAGATTTTGAATTACAATGTACCGCTCTTGAAAAAAGCAGTTTTGAAAAAAAAACGTGCCTTAAGTTTTGTCAAATTTTATTTTGAATTTATGTTTTGTCTGTCAAATCTTAAAGTGATGCACACTAGAATATGTTTTTAAATCGCGAAGTAATTTACAAAAAAGAATGGTAACAGCTGTTGAACGTTTCTCACTACGCTCAAGCGCGCTGGCGCGAACCTGCTGCATAGCGAGTCGAAGGTAGGGAGCTAGGGAGATAGTGTTGAATAGCCCTACCTTCGATTCGCTTTGCAGCAGGTTCGCACCAGCGGGCTTAAAACTTAGTGAACAATAGTCAATAGCTGTTCCTATTCTTTTTTTATTACATTATTTCACGGTTTTTGCTGCGAATTTTAAAGAACCCCTTAGAATGACATGAAATTTGGCACATGCATAGCTAACATGTCAAAGAAAAAAAATGACATGGTGTCGATGAGTGCTTTTACCCTGAGGGTGAGCTTCACCCCATCTCAGGGTTGAAAAAATATATGTCCGAGATAAGTCCCGAAATGGATAAATTGACTAATTTTAAGCAACTTTTGTTCTATAGAGTTTTTCCCCAAATTAATACTTTTCGAGTTATTTGCAAGTGAATATGTTAATTTTTCAACAAAATAACCACGTTTTTAGACGGTTTTTCGCAAATAACTTAAAACGTATGCATTTTGTCGAAAAAAATATTCTTAGCAAAACTATAGCCTATAAAAAATGAAAAAAACGGTGTACATATTAGGTCTCTATACTTAGCAAAAACAGAGTTAGAGCTAATGAAAAGAAAAATTCCAAATAGAATAATTCAATGTGAAATATCCAAATAATTAAGCACTCTTGGGGAAAACACATTACAACTTTTTGAAAGTGTTTAAAAAAGCTTTATTTCTGTTTTTATAAAAAAAAATTCTGGCATCAAATGCAATCAAGTTACGCTCAAAATAAAGTTGGTCCCTTTTGTTTTGGCAAAAAACATCAGGAAGATCACCCCTCAAATTGGCAAGTTAAATGAAATAAATCAGTACCGCTTCACAAGTTACTTTGCTTATGTTGTGTTTATATGATCTGTAAGTTTCATCAATTCAAAGTGCCCATTTTTGAAAAAATTTGGATTTAAAATGAAATTTTTAAAAAATTTAATTTTGAAATAAATGTTGTTTTTTTTCAAAATAACTTAAAAATTGTTAGAGATATCCAAAATCTTAAACAATAAAAAAGTCGGTTTTGCTTTTCTGAATATTTTGTATTTTCTTGTTTTTCTGTAAGACAAAAATTGGTTAAGATTCGGTGTTTCCAAATTTGCATACTCTTTCAAAAATATGGACTTTGAACGGATGAAACTTACAGATCATATGATCAATACATACGAGAGTAACTTGTGAAGTGGTAACAATTAAGTTTATTTGAAATGCTAATTAGGGGGTGATTTTCCCGATTTTTTACCAAAAAAAGGGACCAACTTTATTTTGAGCGTAACTTGTTTACTTTTGACGCTAAAAAATTTTCTAAAAAAAAACAAAAATAAGCATTTTTTAAACACTTTGTTTTAAACACTGCTTTGTTTTTTGGTTATGGCACGTTAAAATATTTGATTTGGAATTTGACGAATATGAACCTATTTTTCATTACCTATAACTCTTTTTCTACTATGTGTAGTGACCTAATATATACATCATGTTTTTCACTTTTTTACGAGCTATATTTTTGACAAAAACTTTTTTCGATCAAATACTTACTTTTTGAGTTATTTGCGAAAAACCGTCTGAAAACGTGGTTACTTTGTAGAAAAATTAACATATTCACTCGCAAATAACTCGAAAAGTATTAACTTGATGAATAAACTTTATAGAAAAAAAGTTGATTAGAATGTATCTCGAACATATATTTTTCACCCCAAAAAGGGGGTGAGACTCACATCTAGGGTAAAAGCACACATCGGCACCATATCACTTTTTTTCTTTGACTTGTTAGCTATTCGTATGCCAAATTTCATGTCAATTTAAGCGGTTGTTTAAAGTTTAGAGGTTTTGCAATATTTTACCTTCAAAGGACGTACTATTTGTAGATTACTATACGATTCAAAGACAAATTCTGGTGTGCATCACTTTCCGATTTGACAGACAAAAAAATTAATTAAAAATAAAAGTTGACAAAACTTTAAACGCGTTTTTTTCAAAACTGCTTTTTTCAAAGGCAGTAGACCTTGTAACTAAAAAACTATTCGACCGATCCACCTGAAATTTTGTATATATTTTTTTAGACATTTCGTGAGGTACGCGGTCGAGATATTTTTTGTTGTATGCTTATTTTTTGTTTAACAATAATAAATATCCATAAGGAAAAATTTTCCTGTAGCTGGCTCTATACCATTAATTACAAAAATTGAAGAAAAAGATCTTCTATGTAAAAGATATATTAGTTTGAAAACCCCAATAAAGGGCTACATTAAAATACAGAACGTTTTCGCTCTAAAGAGTGCATCATCAGTTTTCTAATCAAGCTCTACATGCTAAGCCACCAAAAATACATGGGTTAAAACCCTTAAAATGCCGACCAAAGGCCTTACATTGGCATATTATTTATTAGACCGATTAGTGAAATTTAAAGGATATACCTCAAGGCAATATATGGTGGCTTAGCATGTAGAGCTTGCTTAGAACACTGATGATGCTCTCTTTAGAGCGAAAACGTTCTGTATTTTAATGTAGCCCTTAATTGGGGTTTTCAAACTAATATACCTTTTACACAGAAGATCGTTTTCTTCTAGCCCCCTGGGCTAGTGTACATCGGCACTAGTTACTTAAAACAGGGTTAAAGATTTAAATGGCTCCGGAACTGTCCGAAAGGATCTCCCCGGCAAAAATGCCATACGATATTATTATTATTATTATAGTGATAATGATAATAATTTGTTACCGCGTGGTGAAAAAATACGTACAATTCGTTATCCGTTAAAAAACCGCTAGTTTGCTAAAGACAATTAAATCTAGTAAGAGAAATAACCGCGTACGAAGGCCACCTGTGGAACCTGCATATGTGACGATTATCTATGCGCGAGTGAAACAGTGTTATTGTCTGTATAACATTGGATTATCTCTCCGAATTATTTTGAATCACATCCTATAATACAGTCCACATCCTCTGAAAATATTTTAATAATTTTACATATCCATATCCATGCCATGCCATATATTAGAATTGTTCACCCCTCTTAATTGTTATTATTTCTTTAACTGACAATATTTTTAACTATTTCCTATACCAACTACTTTTGTAACCTATCCTGTATTTTTGCAAGAGGAATTAATAACTTCCCACGTTTTGCTTTCAAGGTCATAAATTTTAATACATTGAAGACATTTTACGAGTTTCTGTACTTCGTTATGTTTTATTAGGAAGTTAAATTCTTTATTTGAGGATATTAAGGAATCCCTGTACGGTGTAATACAATTGGTAACTCGCCTCTCTAGAATTCAGGTTTGTCTTTAGGTTCTAGGGTACTATCGGACAGTGTTCCTTCTAAGCTGAAGGCAACGATGTTTTAATTGTCGAGGAACTCATAAAACTTGGAACAAGATTTTAATCAGTCTATGCGTGGCCGTCTTTAATTCATCAGATATAAGATATAGCAACACTGTCGACCTTTTAAATAGAGGGCCAATTTATAGATATAATAGTGTTATATTTGATTAATTAACCCCCTTGCGTTCACGCTTTTAAACAGCACAAGAGTGGGCGCCCGGAGAAAAATGTATAGATTAAACTCTTTTAATCGTACATCTGAGATAGTTAGGTTAAATCCTGTATTTAAAAAAAGTACAACATTAGTACATTGTGTACGTAGTTGGAAAAGCTTAACATTCCCGCACAATGTAAAGATTACCGTCGAGGCGCAAGCCGAGACAAAGCAATACAGAGTCTGGGAATGAGGCTTTTTTTACAAGGTATACATACCATTTTTCCGAAAATCGAGCATTTAAATTATATTGACCCTCCGTTAGTCGCGCGGTGTACAATCGTAGACCACTCTCCTTTAAGTGGTCGCTAATTGCAGAAAACTGTACATACGTCCCCATCTCGCCTAGTAGCTGTCACTAATACTTCCAACTTACTGTTCAGTTTGCTAAACGCCTGCGATGTTTGCATTATTTTTTACCATTATTCAAAGAGTACTGGTCTACAACCGTAGACCGCGCGACTAAGCGCGTTCCATTTTTTAGTTGTGTATACAGGGTGTCCCGAAAAGATTGGTAATAAATTATACCACACATTCTAGGGTCAAAAATAGTTCGATTGAACCTAACTTACCTTAGTACAAATGTGCTCATAAGAAAAGTTATAGCCCTTTGAAGTTACAAAATGAAAATCGATTTTTTTCAATATATCGAAAACTATTAAAGATATTTTATTGCATAAAGACATGTATCATTCTTATCGCAGGATGATCTTAAAACAAAATTATAGTGAGATTTGTCCACCCCATAAAAATTTTATGGTGGTTTTGATCCCTTAAACCCCCCAAACTTTTGTGTACGTTCCAATTAATTCATTATTGTGGTAACATTAGTTAAACATAACGTTTCTAAAACTTTTTTGCCTCTTAGTATTTTTTCGATAAGTGAGTATTTATCGAGATGTAGCTTCTTTTTTAATATATTTACATAAAATTTTTATGGGAGTTTTGTTCCTTTAAACCCCCCAAATGTTTGTGTACGTTCCAATTAAACTATTATTCTGGTACCATTAGTTAAACACAGTGTTTCTAAAACTTTTTTGCCTCTTAGTCTTTTTTTGATAAGTCACCTTTTATCGAGATGTGGCTTCTTTTTCAAAATATACCTAAAAATGTAAATTATAAATACATTTTCAGATTATTAACAGGTCTCTATAATCGTACTTAACCATA
Organism: Diabrotica virgifera virgifera; assembly: GCF_917563875.1. Taxonomy (NCBI): domain Eukaryota; kingdom Metazoa; phylum Arthropoda; class Insecta; order Coleoptera; family Chrysomelidae; genus Diabrotica; species Diabrotica virgifera. The sequence goes on from NC_065450.1 coordinate 28,258,670, forward strand.
TACAAATATGTGGTGGATTCGATAAATATTCAAAATATCTCTATAAACACTGGCTTATCGAAAAAGTCCTAAGAGGCAAAAAAGTTTTAAAAACAGTGTGTTTAACTACTGGTGCCACAATAATAATTAAATTGGAACGTACACAGAAGTGTGGGGGGATTAAGGGAACAAAACCTTCATAAAATTTTTATGGGGTACACAAATTTTTCTTTAATTTTTATTTAAGATGCTGCTGCCATAAGAATGCCACATGTCCATTTTCAATGAAAAATCTCTAAGAGTTTTCGATATATGAAAAAAATTGATTTTCATTTTGTAACTTCAAAGGGCTGTAACTTTTTTTGTGTGCACTATTGTATATAGGTAAGTGAGGTTCAATCAACCTATTTTTGACCCCAGAATCTGTGGTATAATTTATGACCAATCTTTTCGGGACACCCTGTATAAAGCTAATACAGTAGGAAAAATGAAAGAATACCCATGAACGAATATATAAAACACGCTGTATTTTCGTGTCACCGTGTCACACAAAAAATTGGCCAGCGCAAGTACATGTAATATTGTGACATGTACTTGCAGTGGACAATTTTCTTTGTGACACGGTGACAAGAAAATACAGCGTGTTTTATATGTTCGTTTATGGGTATTCTGTCATTTTCCGACTGTATGTAGCCTGCTGTGTATATAAAGCTAAAACATAAATGAAAAAGGTTCAAGAAGCGACTTGATTGAAAACAGCATGGGAACTAATCAAACCGCAAATTGATTACGGATCAACTATACCATCCCTGCTATACATAGTATGGTATAGTTAGACCCAAACCCAGACATCCAAAGTGAAAGTTATCCTCCAACACCAAATTGATCTATATGGTCGACATAATGTTCAGAAAAAAGTCACACCATTTTGAGCGTCGGGTTTGGGGGGGGGGGAGAGGGGGGAGAAATCTGCAAATTCGTAGTTTTTTACGTTTTTCGTCAATATTTCTAAAACTAAGCGGTTTAGCATGAACAACCTTCTGCACAAAATTTTTCTACATTAAATTTGAAATAAAAAGGCCCTCTATGCATAACCCTTCTAAAATGAACGGTTCTAAAGTTACGGAGGTAGTATAGTATAATTGGTCCAAAAAAGGCCTAACCCAGATAACCAAAGTAAAAGTTTTTCTTCAACACCAAATTGTTCTATAATATAGAACCATATGTGGACCATATTATGGTCCACATATTGTTCAGTAAAAAGTTACACCATTTTGAGCGTCCGGTTTGGGGGGGAGATGGGGGAGAATTCGGTAAATTAGTAGTTTTTTTAAGTTTTTCGTCAATATTTCAAAAACTATGCTTTAGCGTAAGGGATGTTCCATAGAAAAATTTTCTACATAAAATTTAGAACAAAAGAGGTTCTATACATAATTGTTGTGTAAAATCAACGGTTCCAGAGTTGCGGAGGGTGAAAACTGGAGGTTTTCGATACTTTTTATATTTAACGATTTCTCCCCCCCCCCCCAAACCCGACGCTCAAAATGGTGTGAATTTTTTCTGAACATTATGTGGACCATATAGAACAATTTGGTGTTGGAGTATAACTTTCACTTTGGATGTCTGGGTTTTTGGTATAGTTATATCATAAATATTGTCCAAAAACTATAAAAAGTATCGAAAACCTCGACATTTCACCCTCCGTAACTCTGGAACCGTTGATTTTATAACAATTATGTATCAAACATTTTTGTTTTAAATTTCATGTAGAATATTTTTGTATGTGACATTGTTTACGCTAAAGCACAGTTTTAGATATATTGACGAAAAACCTAAAAAAACTACTAATTTACCGGCTTCTCTCCCATCTCCCTCCCAAACCGGACGCTCAAAATGGTGTAACTTTTTACTGAACAATATGTGGACCATATAGAACATTTTGGTGTTGGAGGAAAACTTTTACTTTGGATGTTTGGGTTAGGCCTTTATTTGGACCAGTTATACTATACTACCTCCGTAACTTTGGAACAATTCATTTTAGAAATATTATGCATCGAACCTTTTTTATTTAAAATTTAATGTAGAACAATTTTGTATAGAAGGTTGTTCATGCTAAACCGCATAGTTTTAGAAATATTGGCGAAAAACTTAAAAAACTACGAATTTACCGATTTCTCCTCCCTCTCCCCCCAAACCCGACGCTCAAAATGGTGTTACTTTTTTCTGTGCATTGTGTGGACCATATAGAACAATTTGGTGTTGAAGAATAACTTTCACTTTGGATGTCTGGGTTATGCCATATTTTGGATCAACTATACTATACTACTAAGAGAACTTAGACGACGAGCTCGCCTACTGCTCGGAGTTCAAGAAGTCGTACCCCCTCCCCCTAATATTTAAACAAATTACGTGGGACGATGTTGTATTTGTGCACGAATTTGCAATATGTCAACAAGAAAGGCATGCCAAAAATGTGACAAATTTGCATGCAAGTATCATCTTAGGGATATTTGCACTGAATGTTTGACGGACTAAAATTCTGTCACTTTTACCATTTAGTGGTTTTGTTCTTTTTTTTTAAGTTTTAGTTCTATTCTTTATTATTCATCCCTATTGGTCATTCTAGAACTTTAAAGATAAAAAATATTTGTGTTTTTTACTAAATTGAGCTTTTTTGTGTGACCATTTTCATTTACTTGCGAATAAAGCCACAAAAAATCATGACCTCGTTTTTAATTTTACGTGATGGTAGTAGGTGCCTAATGGCATCTGCTAAATAAGAGTTTCACCCTAATAAAAATATTAAAAAATATTATTACAATATATTTAATTCAAAACTTATTGGACCATTTTCCTGGTAACACCTCCACGGCTTCTAAAAATTGCAAGCCAGATGGATGTTGAAGCAAAAAAGACAATAGGGAATTCTAAAATATGCAATTCATGACCCCGTCTGTTCAGCGTGGTAAATTCCAACGAAAAATGAACCTATGTTACTCAAAGGAGTAATACTAATATAAAATAAAAATGTATGCCATTTTTAATTAGTTGCAATGCGAGGCCAAAACTGTCTTAATTTTCACTTAGTTCAGAGAGCGCAAATCAGACCTTAATAAGACCAGTGCTGATATATGGTGCTGCAATATGGACTTTAACCTAAAACGTCGAGAGACTACTTGATATTTCCAAAAATGTTTGGGGCACTAAATGAAACATTTTCAAAAAAAAAAGCAGAGCAGATGGGACGGTAGAGGTGCTTGCTACACTCTCTGATTGAACTGGAATAATGATGCGGCTGTAGTTTCGTGTTGCAACGAAATTGAAAATGGTTATTCATTTTTAATTTATATGTTTACTCTTGGAGTACGAAGGGAACCATTCTCGTTGGAATTTTACCGCGCTGAACAGATGGGACGTGATTTATAAATTGCAAAATTCCCTCATCTTCTTTAGTGTCAGCATCCATTATGGTGTGCAAATTGTAGAAGTCTCGGAGGTGTTACCAGAGAAGATCCCCATTGTTTTCAATCTGGTAGGATGTATAGTAACATTTTTGGATGTTGTTTTATGTGCTATTAGATTAAAACTCAGTTTTTTGCTAGCAGTTACTGCTAGGGCATCCCTGCCATTTCGTTCGTTGCAATCCGTGACTACACGCCGGGGTTTGTCCTAGTTGGGTCAGAGAGAGCAACATATGTATCTCCTGATGAGAGACTAATAAGTTTAGAAACCGTTAGATGTACTTGCTGCACTCTCTGATTGAACTGGAATAATAATGCGGCTGTAGTTTCGTGTTGCAACGAAATTGAAAATGATTACTAACTTTTATTTACATGTTTACTCTTGGAGTAAGAAGGGAACCATTCTCGTTGGAACTTTACCGCGCTAAGCTGATGGGACGTGAATTATAAATTGTAAAATTCCCTCATCTTCCTTAGTCTCAGCATCCGTTATGGTTTGAAAATTGTAGAAGCCTCGGAGGTGTTACCAGAGAAGATCCCCATTGTTTTCAATCTGGTAGGATGTAGAGTAACATTTTTGGATGCTGTTTTATGTGCTATTAGATTGAAAACTTAGTTTTTTGCTAGCAGTTACCGCTAGGGCATCCCTGCCATTTAGTTCGTTGCAATCCGTGACTGCAAGCCGGGGTTTGTCCTAGTTGGGTCAGAGAGAGCAACAATGTATCTCCTGATGAGAGACTAATAAGTTTCGAAACCGGTAGAGGTGCTTGCTGCACTCTCTGATTGTACTGGAATAATGATGCGGCTGTAGTTTCGTGTTGCAATGAAATTGAAAATGGTTATTCATTTCTGATTTACATGTTTACTCTTGGAGTACGAAGGGAACCATTCTCGTTGGAACTTTATCGCGCTGAGCAGATGGGACGTGAATTATAAATTGTAAAATTCCCTCCTCTTCCTTAGTCTCAGCATCCTCTATGGTTTGCAAATTGTATAAGCCTCGGAGGTATTACCAGAGAAGAGCCCCATTGTTTTCAATATGCTAGGATGTAGAGTAATATTTTTGGATGTTGTTTTATGTGCTATTAGATTGAAAACTTTGTTTTTTTGCCAGCAGTTACCGCTAGGGCATCCCTGCCATTTCGTTCGTTGCAATTCGTGACTACACGCCGGGGTTTGTCCTAGTTGGGTCAGAGAGAGCAACATATGTATCTCCTGATGAGAGACTATTAAGTTTCGAAACCGGTAGATGTGCTTGCTGCACTCTCTGATTGAACTGGAATAATGATGCGGCTGTAGTTTCGTGTTGCAACGAAAGTGAAAATGATTATTCATTTTTGATCTACATGTTTACTCTTGGAGTACGAAGGGAACCATTCTCGTTGGAACTTTACCGGGCTGAGCAGTTGAGACGTGAATTATAAATTGTAAAATTCCCTCATCTTCCTTAGTCTCAGCATCCGCTATGGTTTGCAAATTGTATAAGCCTCGGAGGTGTTACCAGAGAAGATCCCCATTGTTTTCAATCTGGTAGGATGTAGAGTAACATTTCTGGATGTTGTTTTATGTGCTATTAGATTGAAAACTTAGTTTTTTGCTAGCAGTTACCGCTATTACATCCCTGCCATTTAGTTCGTTGCAATCCGTGACTGCACGCCGGGGTTTGTCCTAGTTGGGTCAGAGAGAGCAACATATGTATCTCCTGATGAGAGACTAATAAGTTTCGAAACCGGTAGAGGTGCTTGCTGCACTCTCTGATTGAACTGGAATCATGTTGCGGCTGTAGTTTCGTGTTGCAACGAAATTGAAAATGGTTATTCATTTTTGAAAAATTTTCATTTATTGAACTATGATGTAGAAGATATATGGTGACTTTGAATTATACCAGTTATACAGAGAAATAGACACCTTGCCATAATGTTATATAATAAATTAATATATTAGATAGTAATAAATTAGACAGTACACAAAAATATTTACATAATCAAACTCGGAGAGTAGAAAAAGTAGTTTGGGACCATGTAGAAGTTTTATTGAGATAGAACAATACTTTAAGAGTCTTAGGATTAGAAGGTGGAGAAAAGTTACTTAGTCCATGTGGGGAGACCGCTACCGTCTGAAAAAATTTCTGATTAGGTCTCTTTGTGGATTCCTATTCAAAAATGTCCCCTTTAAACAAATCTGAGGGATGCCGGGCGGAAATATAGGGCAGAAATTGTTTAAAAATTTTTTAACAAATACAAAAGATCACGTTTTTTGATCTGGAACATATATTTTTAGATTTTTTGGGTCATTCTAAACAAAAAAGGTAACCTATAATTTTTCTCAAAATTGATAGTTTTCCAGTTATAGGCGATTTAAAATCTAAATAATGCGAAAATACGCATTTTCGAGGCTTAAGAACTCATATTCAAATTAGTATTTTTGAGGGTTCCAGATAGTTAAATTGAAGATTACGTATTCAACTTTAAAATACTGAAGAGTGATCGCGTCTAACCTTAATTTATACCGTTGTTTTTTAATTGTTAAATATGCGTGTTTATCCGATTTTTTGCTGGTGCGGAGCGCACTATTTTAAAAATCTCATATTTTCCTTCAGAAAATATTTTTTTAGATTCTTTGGGATATTCTAAATAAAATAAGTTTCTTAAAATTTTTCTCAAAAGTTAATAGTTTTAAGGTTATGAGCGATTGAAACTCCGAAAAATGACAATAAAACATGTTTTCGGATTTTAAATCGATTACAACTTTAAAACTATCAACTTTTAAAAAAATGTCAAGAAACTTATTTTATTTAGAATTTCTAAAAAAATCTAGAAAATTATTTTTCGAAGGAAAATCGGAGATTTTTTAAATGGAGCGATTTAGATGGACATGCATATTTAACAATTAAAAACAATGGTTTAAATTAAGGTTAGACGCGATCACTCTTCAGAATCTTGAAGTTGAATGTCTAGTCTTCAATATTTAACTATCTGGCACTCTCAAAAATACTAATTTAAATATGAGTTATTAAGCCTCGAAAATGCGTATTTTCGCATTTTTCAGATATTAAATCGCCTATAACTCGAAAACTATCAATTTTTAAGAAAATTTACAAGATACCTTTCTTGTTTATAATGACCCACAAAATTTTAAAATATATGTTGCGGAGTAAAAAAACGTAATGTTTTGTATTTGTTTAATAAAATTTTTAAACAATTTCTGCCCAAAAATTCCGGCCGGTACCATTCAGATTTGTTTTAAGGGGATATTTTTGAATAGGAATTCACACAGAATCCGAATCAAAAATTTTTCAAGACAAGAGCGGTCTCACCACATGGACTAACTAGGAATCGACGCGCTTAGTGACTTCGCTGCAAGCAGCCTAAGATATAAAAAACATTACTGAGCCAAATATGATGAATATAGAAAAATAATGAGAGACCCACCAATTCAATCTCATCTAACAAACAATACCAAAAAAATAAAGTGTAAATCAGGTATTGAAACAACTGGAAGATCACTACAACGCAGAACTCGTTGAAGACCAGAATTCATCACAACCAAAAAGAAAAGAAAAGTGCCATATTTGCCAAAAAAAAAAAGAAAGATGGCAAGCATCAAACCATATCTTCTAAATGCAATAATATTTTATGTCCATCACACAGCAATACAATTCAATTATGAAATAATTGTCAAAGTTGATTTGTTTATTTACAAATTTTTAAATAAAATCTATAGTTCTTAATGTTTAAATGATTTCTAGGATTAGTTATTGGTAAAAATCTTTAAAATTGGCTTAAGGGGATGGGTACGTATTTTCGGCTGAAATGCTATTTAAATGGGGATTCATTTTTTTCGAATCCTGAGAAAACTAATAAGTATATTTGAAAAATTTAAACGCATAATGAAAGATTACGTTATTGCCGAGGGCCGAAAGTCCCCGAAAACTTCTATAATGTTTATTTCAATAAGTTACAGGGGTGAAAATCTAAGAGAAAATGTACATAGTGTGATTTTTAATTTAAAATATATCATTCAATAGAAATTTTTATTTATTCTAAGGGACTTTCGGCCCTCGATAATAATTTAGTCTTTCATTCTGCGTTTAAATTTTTTAAAAATATTTATTATTTTTTTCAGGATTCGAAAAAAAAATTGACACCATGTTCGTGGTGATATTTTCCAAATCGAACATTCGCGATCTTTGTCATACAACGCACTGAGTCAAATAGAATATGATGACAACACAGTGATAGTTTTAAATATTTTAAATATTTGACATGGCATCGGGAATATTTTGAGTTGTTGATTAAATAATATTGATAATATATTTGATAAATAATTGATTTAAGACGTGAACTTAAAAAGTTATTTATTGTTTATTAGGTATTTATGGAAGATCCGAGCAGAGAATACGTCAGGATTATATTCTGTGATCCAAGTATTTTGTTGTTAAAGATGTTCTAAATAATTGTAAGCGTTCCATAGTAACAATATATTATTAAAAAATCACTTTAACGCTTTTCCTCTTTTCTCGTTAGTTTTTGTTGTATATATAAATTATTACAATCACTTAATACATAGTTAGTGAAAAAATTATCACTAGTAATACCACTAGAGGTCAAATTATTTCCGGAAATTTTCTAAAAATATTCATGATCAAAAAAAATTTCCGGATATTAATTTGACTTCGCGTGGTATTCGGTAAGAAAATTCCACACCAAATTTGCATTTGAAAATCCAAAGCTGCATGAACAGATTAATAGCGCGCCATAGCTTTATCAGCAATTATTTAGGCTTTCAAATTCGTAATTTCTACTCATTGTAGTTGCATGGGAATACCATTTCAAGATAGAAAATAGTATATTCTTCAATTTTACATAAGTTTTGAGTAACTACAAGTGATAGAAAATGAATCAAAACTAAATTATGTAAACAAATAAAAACCAGTCTGTCAAAAATGTTCTGTTATTGTAAACGTCAAAAAATTTCCACTATAATTCGCTGTTGGGTACCCCATGAGCAAAAAATTTCCGATAAAATACCTCCGTTGCCATGGTGATCTGTCAAAATAACGTATTTTGATTGGTTCAAAATTACAGGTGTGGAATTTTCATATTAATTAACTGAATTAATAATTTGCAAGTACCTAACAGTTTATCTAAGAACATTCAAAAGCCATCTCTTTAATGTTAATCATGACATTGTCAAGTAAAGTTTACATATCCATACCAGTGAAAATTTTACTACACGTAATTTGCCGTGTAAAGACAGAAAATAAGTGCATGGATAGCCGTAAAATATCTGCGCTTTTACTCTTAAGAGATTTACTTATTTTTTATTTAAATCAATATTACGGAGATTCTTTTCTTGTTAAAACGATTGAACTATTGTGCTTTATTATAAAAGAAGATAATTAAGGAGTAATTATTGCAAAATATGTTATGACAGTTATTAGGAGGAATAGCTGAAAAGTTGGATAGATGGACCAGATATTTTAAAAATGTATTGAAAACCGATGAAGAACAATCCAAACCTTCAAATAGACAATCCACTAGAAGAAATAATAAATTGGAAAAACAATGAAAAGGTACCGGTAGGAGGATAAATAATAGACATAATAAAGAGCTTAAAAATTAATAAAGCACCCGGTGAGAACCAGAGACATGTTAAGGATAGACCTGGCTAGTCATATACCAGCTAGACATAAATACTTGATTTAAGACGTGAACTTAAAAGGTTATTTATTGTTTATTAGGTATTTATGGAAGATCCAAGCAGAGAATGCATCAGGATTATATTCTGTGATCCAAGTATTTTGTTGTTAAAAATGTTCAAAATAATTGTAAGCGTTACATAGTAACAATATATTATTATAAAATCACTTTAACACTTTTCCCCCTTTCTCGTTAATTTTTGTTGTACATATAAATTATTACAATCACTGAATACATAGTTAGTGAAAAAATTATCACATTTATTAACTGAATTAATAATTTGCCATTATACAAATAAAAGTTATCCAAAAACATTCAAAAGCCATCTCTTTAAAGGTGATGATGACATTGTCAAGTAAAATGACATTTTAGTAATGTTTACATATCCATACCAGTGTGAATTTTACTACATGTAATTTGACAGAAAAAGTAGGGATAGCAGTAAAATATTTGCGAATTATGTACCGATGGCCTTAAATTCCCGTTTTTGAATCATTTTAACAATAATTGTGTATAAATATACAAAAAATCTGAATTTTAATTTAATAAAAATTTTAGATACCAATAAAGAAAGCAACTATTATCAATTTTACAAACTGTTCTGAGTTCACTATTTAAAATTTCTACAAATGACGCTATAAATGACATACAAAATTTTCCAAAAGAAAAAATCTTATTTGTTGTTCAATAATAAAAACTCCCCCAAAGTGGGGAGAATACGAAAGGGGGCTTATCTGTCTATAACAGTGGGAATCTGGACGTCGTGCACCTATTTGACGGGTGGCACTGAAACAATATCATTCATAAAAAAATTATCCGACAAACTTAAAATAATAGGAAATAAATTCAACATTTCAACAACATTCAAAACAACAAACACATTAAGATCTACATATTTTATCTAAAACTAAACCTAACACTGAACAAGAAAGAACAAAGAATTGTATTTATAAAATACAGTATGAATGCGAACATTTTTATTTAGAATAAAATCAATGGAAAAATTCCAATAGTTGGCTGTATACCATAGTTTAAAAAAACTTATACAGAAGTAAAAACTTCAAGTTGTATACCTACTGGTATAAAATCGTTTAAAAAACTTCATAAAATATCGTGCAAAATGTTTTCGTTCTAATTCAGAACATCTTCAGTGCATTCTGCTAAGTAGTTGAAACTAGCACATTAATTAAGGTGGTGACATCATAAAATATATGGTTTACATGTTGGATTTAATAAAAATATGGTGAATACCAGTCGATGTTAAAAGATTAAAATAAGTACATGCTTAAAGGGCAACATTTTTCCCTGCTCGAAAAAATAACTAGGTACTTGCCTATTGCCTAACTATCAATGGGCACAGACCAATTGAAATGTTTGTTTGAAGTTGGAACTGGCAAGTACCTAGTTATTTTTTCGAGCAGGGAAGCATGTTGCCCTTTAAGCATGTACTGATTTTAATCTTTTAACATCGATTGGTATTCACCATATTTTTATTAAATCCAACATGTAAACCATATATTATGATGTCACCACTTTAATTAGTGTGCTAGTTTCAACTATTTAGCAGAATGCACTGAAGATGTTCTGAATTAGAACGAAAACGTTTTGCTCGACATTTTATGAAGTGTTTAATAAACGATTTTATACCAGTATACAACTTGAAGTTTTTACTTCTGTATAAGTTTTTATTATTTTTATTTAGGTGAAGCATCGGGGCCATTAAATGTTAGAATAAGCGAACATCAATCTTAGACATATTACAAATAGAGAATTTGATAGACCTCAAATATCTAAACACGCATGGGAAAACGAACAAAGATTCGAGTATAGTACTGAAAGGAACTGATGGTAAAAAGAGAAAAATCCAAGAAGCGGCTCAAATTATTATGATAAATGAAACCAATGCGGTTAGATATTATACTAAAAGAGGAAATTAATAAAAAGAAAAAATTTTTAAAACAACTTACTATAAAATGAGAGTTTGATTTTAATATTCAGAGTAAACTAAGTTTAAGACCACAGACTTACCATGTCGGGCTAGTATCAAGAGGTTTTTTCCTGATTTTTCCTCATGATTTACTATGGGATCACTAATTTGTTGTCTTTTTAAAGATAAATAGTTGTCTTTTTAAAGATAAATTACATGCTATGATTTTTCTGATGTGAATTTCATATAATTGAATGAATTATCTTCCAGTAAGGTCGTCTCAGGAACGCCACTCAAAAATATTGACGTTATCAATTTAGAGTCAACAAATTTAAAATGCAGTATATAATATATTCAGCCATATGTTTGAACTGTCAATATGAACGAGTCAGTTAAATTTGAAGAATTTTTTTGCCAACTTTAACAAAAACAACTTTTGTTTAATTTTTTAATGTTTCGTATTTTGATACCAATTTTATTTCAAAGTAAAATTGTGGCTTATATCCAACAAAAATATTAACTTACATTAAGATGCCACAAGAAAATATGTGAAAATATTAATATCACAAGAGAGTGAGAATAAATTGACAATAATGCGACAATTTTTCGAAAACTTGTTGCCTGGCAATAGACACGAGAACCTGTAGGGCTCGAGTACCTATTGCCCAATAGAAACAAGTTTGACAAACAAATTGTAGCATTATTTACTTATTTATTCTTACTATCGTGTGATATTCGACAGATTATTTTTTAAACGCTTTTATTTGTTCAATCGTTTGCGTCAAATCTTTAGACGTTAATTTGACTGCCTTTTCTTCAATGGAAATGAATGAAATTTTGCAGACATATGGATTCACGGGAACAATACACGAATAGTCGATCATTTTTTTTTTATGTTTATGAATTGCTTAAATAAAAAAAAACGATTTTAATGGGCAATGCTTAAATTCTCTTGTTTTTTACAATATAGAAACTTGAAACTTTTACAGATTGTAGCTAATTACATAAACTATACATAATTTCACTTTTTACGTTATTTGTTTACGTTATGTTTCAAATATAAACAATAAAGTTTCAAATTTATCCAGTTTCTGTCCGATTTCTATCCAGTTTTCAGCGAAAAAAAAAAGTTATGGCACCGCAGAGGGACGAATTCTGCCCTAAGTATTGTCGTGGGCTTCGACTGTCCATAAAACGCAAGGTCCGACTGTTGACTACGCTGCGCTGTCGTGAAATTGGGGCCGAAAGTGTTTGCGTAAGGACAGGCTGAAAAGCCTACATTGAGCCGAGTGCGATCATTAAGGTACGTATCCATACAAGGGTGAACCCCGCTCGGTGTAGCTGATCAAATGGATACAGCATGCGCTCCCTTACTTATAAACCGCAAACCGGTTGAAACGAAGAGTGTACGCGCCAAGCGACGATCACCGACGTATCCACTAAGTGGAGCTATTACACCGAGCGAGGTTTACCCTTGTATGGATACGTACCTTTAGACGGCTTGCACATCGAAGAACTGCATTGCGAGAAATTAACAGCGTCTACACCGTGCAATAGTAAAGTATTACAAAAGATGGAAATACTGCGAGAATTGTAATAGTCGTAAATAATGGTTTTGATTTAATACTCTGGGCTAATTAGCAAAATTCACGGAAAAGTTATTTACCAGTAATTTTATTGCTGGAATCGAATTATAAGATCCTATATATTAATAACTTAGGTATGCAAAGTCCATAGATAGTGTGCTACTTTTTTTATAAACAAAATGGCGCCGACATATCGTATTTTTTTCAATTATTGCTCTATAACTCCAAAAATTTTAACATTACAACAAAAACACTCAAATAAAAATTCACCGCAATTAAATTCTGCATAGAGATATGTTTTTCCCGATTTGCTCCGACGAAAATTTTCCTCGGAAAATGCGGGTTTTCCCCACAAAAACTCTAATTTTCAAATAAAGTTTTAGGTAAGTAATTATTAATCAATAATAAATAACTTAGTGACATCACAGCTTTCTTGGTATATATTGTAATTCCAGAAGCCGGTGAAAATTAAACGAATATTTTAGCAACAATTCAATTGTTAATTAACAATTTACGATCGCAATAATAACCAAAATAATCATGATACATTGATCAAACTTATAAATATTATAAAGATGAGATGCTTATTTAATATTTTATAAACAAAATATAAATTTTTTGTTTTTTGCATAACTATTAAATTTTGAAAAAACAATAGATTTAATACGCTGGTCTATAAGTAAAGTACAAAGAAAGGTTATTTACCAGCAATTTCATTGCTTGAATCGAATATTATGATCCTATATATTAATAGTAAAGGTATGTAAAGTCCGCAGATAGTGTGCTACTTTTTTTATTAACAAAATGGCGCCCCCAAATCGTGTTTTTTCAATTATTGGTCTATAACTCCGAAGATTTTAACTTTACACCAAAAACACTCAAATAAAAATTTACCCTAATTTAATTCTACATATATGCATGTTTTTCTCGATTTGCTACGACGAAAATTTTCCTCGGAAAATGTGGGTTTTCCCAACAAAATCTCGAATGTCCAAATAAATTTTTTGGGCAAGTGATTATTTACCAATAATTAAATAACTTGGTGAAATAAAAGCTTTCTTGGTATAGATTATAACTAAAGAAGCCGGTGAAAATTAAACGAATATTTTAGCAACAATTAAATTGTTAATTAAAAATTTACAGTCGCAATAAAACCAAAATAATCATGAGATATTGATCAAATTTAGAAAGATTATAAAGATGTGATGCCTATTTAATATTTTGTCGACAAAATATAATTTTTTTATTTTTTTGCATAATCTTTAAATGTTAAAAAAATAGTTATAAACAAATTAACATTTCTCAGAAATTGTTTATTATATTCTTATTTTAAAAAATACTTAAAACGCGTATTTCAAAGGTCATGAAAATGAATGCTTCAAAAAATTTTTCCAAACATTTGCAAAAAAGTTATGAAACAGCAAAATAAATATAGGATTGCTTCGTTGTTTATAATTTGTTTTAATTGTTTCAAAGCTGAAAAGTGAGTCTGTGGTACAATCTAATTACTCACAAAGAATATTAAATATTAGATCAATGGTTCTATTTTAATCAAAGATTAAAAATACTTTTTTTTTGTAATTTTTAGCGCGAAAGTAGGCTTGATACAGAGCCGGAGATGTTCACTCGAAGCGATTGGCACGCTTTAAACTCGCGCGAGTTGTGTATGTGGACGGGTATAATACATAATACATAGCTACGGTACTGTATTAGTCTAGTTTCGCGCGTGTAAATTACAAAAAAAAAATATTTATAATCTTTAATTAAAATATAACCATTAAACTAATAATCGATATTTTTCGTAAGTAATTAGCTTGTACTTTAAACTCACTTTTACGCTTTGAAAGAAATAAAAAAAATTATAAACAACGCACTAATCGTATGTTTACTTTGCTTTTTCATAACTTTTTTGCAAATGGTTGTTAAAAAGTTTTAAAACATTCATTTTCAAGATATTTAAAATACGCACTTAAACTATTAAATTTTTAAAATTAGAATATAATAAAAACTTTCTGATAAACGTTAACTTGTTAATAACTATTTTTTAAACATTTAAAGATTATGCAAAAAATAAAAAATTTATATTTTGTCGACAAAATGTTAAATAGGCATCTCATCTTTATAGGATTTCAAAGTTTGCTCAGTGTTTCATAATTATTTTGGTTATTATTGCGACCCTAAATTATTAATTAACAATTGAATTGTTGCTAAAATATTCCTTCAATTTTCACCAGCTTCTGGAAATATAATTTAAACCAAGAAGGCTTTTAAGTCACCAAATTATTTAATTATTGGTAGATAATTATTTATCTAAAACTTTATTTGAAAATTAAAGATTTTGTTGGGAAAACCCGGATTTTCCGAGGAAAATTTTTGTCGGAGCAGATCGGAAAAAACATGTCCTACGCAGAATTTAATTGTGGTGAATTTTTATTTGAGTGCTTTTGTTGTAAAATAAAAATCTTCGGAGTTATAGAGCAATAATTGAAAAAAAAACACGATTTTCGGGCACCATTTTGTTTATAAAAAAAGTAGCACACTATCTGCGGACTTTGCATATCTATATTATTAAAAAATATATAATCATTAGCTTCGATTCCAGCAATAAAATTGCTGGTAAATAACTTTTCCCAAAAATGACCTATTCTCCGATAATGAGCCCAGACTAAAAGAAATGTATGAAGAAATTACAGAAAATGTACAATGTATGTATCAAAAGTTAAAATAAATGCAAAAAAGGTATCTGTCGTATACCTACATCCTTTTTTTTTCAAACATAACGATATATTTTAATGTTTGAAAAGTGTAAGACTAAAAAGTAAAAAATAAAACAATATGAACAAAATTTATTAAGAAACGCTTTTATTTAGTTATTATTTTTATTTAGTTATGACGGATTATTCGAAAAAAAAACGTTCGTTAAAAAAATGAAAAAATCTAACGCGTCTTCATCGAATAAACGGTTTTCGCCCCACGCTTTTCTTTAACGAATGTGTTAGATTTTTTCATTTTCTTAACGAACGTTTTTTTCGAATAATCCGCCGAGTTTTATTTTTGTTATTTTTTGCTTTTTAGTTGATTTTTTTATATTTTAACTTTTAGTCACTCATAACTAAATATAAGCGTTTCTTAAAAAAATGTTTTTCATGATGTTTTATTAATACTTAACATACAAAATTCAATTCTTTGTAAATAAATATTCAGTAATATTTATCCCAATGATGTGACACATATTTTTCAACTTGTTATAGTGGACAATACAATTTAGCAAAATATTCAGACGAAGATATCAATACAATATTAGTTAAAATTATTTATACGTACAGTTTTATTCATAAAATAATGTTACCGAAGTACACTCGAGCATTTAAATTGCCGATTTGTATTGTCCTCGTGATAATTTGACATTAGATGAAGAGCTAAAAGTTTATTATGGTTCAATTTTCTTAAATGTGACAGTTGTGAAAACTAGGAAACTCGTAATTAATTAAAAGCAAAGTACAAAAAAAATCTAGATAAGTTTCACTATAAATAGCAAAGAACAAAATATTCCACATTTTCCAAAGATAAAAAATCTCATTTGCAGTTCAATAAAAAACTTAAAAAGAGTAATACGTTGTTTAGAGTTGCGAGTACAACAAGTTTCCGCTCCTAAAATCAAGCAAAAAAATCCGTATATTAGTCTGCCCACATTTAACACCTTTTTCGAGAAAGATATCATTCGGAAACTCCCCCAAAGTGGGGGAAAATACGAAAGGGGGCTTTTCTGTCTATAAAAGTGGGAATCTGGGCGCAGTGCACCTATTTGGCGGGGTGACTTCAATTCGAATATTCGGAATTGTGCGTTCTGCGCTCTCGTCTCTGATTTAAATACATGCACGTTGTTTGAGATTCCGTAGTTCGGGAAAGTGCGCGCAACGCAACTTCCAACTTCAAAGTTTAAATTCCACCCAAGACAAAGTTGCAGCGTCCAAAGGTAAGAATTTTGTTACTTCGACTAAAAACTTTTTGTTTCGCAGGAAATATTGTCTAATTCTTGAATTTTAAGTTCTTTTACAGCGAGAAATTCTCAATAAGTTCGCATCTTTTAAGGTTCAATATTGACGAAAAACTTTTTAAAAATTGATATTGGCGAATATATTTTTTAATCTTTTAAATATTTTTGGTCATTTAGCCTAAAGTTTGTTATACTTTTATTTATAACTAAAAAGTAAAATAACATTTAAAAAATATTTTCTTGTTATTATATTCAGAAAATTTCAATATTAAAAAGGCTAACTTAAAATTACTTTGAAAACAATTTTTTGCTACTATAGCTCGGGAAATTAATGTGACCAATTTTAGATATCTGACTTTTGTTAGTTATAGGTCTATATAAAGGTAAAACAGATTCATTCTCTGCAGAGATTTCGGAATCTGTTTTTAATTATTAACAATTTAGTGTAAAAAATGCTGTTTTTTCAGGTTTTTGCTCACCATTAGAACGCTTAATATTTAATCTATAATTAAAAAACTTTATTCTTTAAACACAAAAAAAGCTTTAAAACAGCAATTACTAAATGGTGTAAAATTAATTTCTTGCTTCCAAAACTGCAAAATCGTTAATTGTTTATAACTATTGCAAAAATCAACCTATATAGATATTTCTTATTGCACCTAATGTTGTGTATTATGGTACTTAACAAACTCTTAAACATTTCAGGTTTTTTCAACTTTTTAAATATACAGGGTGTCCCAGACTAATTTACCCAGGCTATATCTCTTAAACGAATAGAGATTTTCGAATGGGACAAAAACTGATCTTTTCCATTTGTAATACACTGTAATATGGCGTAGAAAAAATTATCCCCTACATATTCATCCCTTAGTTACAACCCCTAACTTTAATTTTTTTAATAGCACCCTGTACATTTTTTTATAGTTTTGGATGTGGTCCTCGATCGTCTATTCAACACATTTTTTAAAACTAAAATCGATTCGTAAATAATCAAGAAAATATCAGTTTATTTTTGTTAATTATGTGCCCAGACTAATTTATCCAGGCTATATTTCTTAAACGAATAAAGATTTTCGAATGGGACAAAAACTGATCTATTTCATTGTAATACACTTTAATATGGTGTAGAAAAAAAATCATCCCCTACATATTCATCCCTTAGTACAGGGTGCTATTAAAAAAAAATTAAAGTTAGGGGTTGTAACTAGGGGATGATTTTACGCCATATTAAAATGTATTACAAATGGAATAGATTAGTTTTTGTCCCATTCGAAAATCTTTATTCGTTTAAGAAATATAGCCTGGATAAATTAGTCTGGGCACATAATTAACAAAAATAAACTGATATTTTTCTTGACTACTTACTAACCGATTTTATTTTTAAAAAAATGTATTGAATAGACGATTGAAGACCACATCCAAAACTATAAAAAAAAGTACAGGGTGCTATTAAAAAAATTAAAGTTAGGGTTTGTAACTAAGGGATGAATATTTAGGGGATGATTTTTTCTACGTCATATTACAGTGTATTACAAATGGAATAGATCAGTTTTTGTCTCATTCGAAAATCTCTATTCGTTTAAGAGATATAGAGTGGGTAAATTAGTCTGGGACACCCTGTATATGTAAAAAATATATTTCGTCTACGAGTTTCGTTTACGGTTAAAATTTATTCTAATTGTTTAGACGTTAAAAATAACAGTAATTTTTGCAAACGATTTTTGGTAATAAAAATTATTTTTTTTATTTTTTGGTACATATTTAGCGTTAAACTTTCATTTAATATGCGTAGAATTTTATTTTAAATAAAATTATAGTATATTAATTTTATTTCAAAAGAAGGTTTTTGGGACAAACAAAAATAATATTAAACAATACCCAATTTTGAACGTAATAACAAACAAGAATAAAAAAACGGCTAAACGCCCTAAAAATGAGTGGCGCATACAATATTCCTGCTACAAAAGATCTGATATTAATATTACGTGGCGCGAAAATGTATTTTCATTTTGATGTAAAACAAAATTCTAGTTTTATTTTAAAAGATTTTTCCATAATATTTGCTAAATTTGAAGTAAACACGCCACAAAAGAGTAACTTTGATACAGTTTGAATTTTGAAACACTTTTGTGGCGCGTTTACTTCAAATTTAGCAAAATATGGAAAAATATTTTAAAATAAAACTAGAATTTTGTTTTACATCAAAATGAAAATACATTTTCGCGCCACGTAATATTCATATCAGATCTTTTGTAGCTGGAATATTGTATGCGCCACTCATTTTTAAAGTGTTTAGCGGTTTTTTATTCTTGTATCAGAAGTTTTTTAAAGTTATTTATAAATTAAATATATGAAGTTGAATGCAATGTTCCTCTATTACTCGTTAAGTTTTATAAATGGTCATCTTTGTTGCATTATTTCCCAAATGATCGAATCCATCGAGTGTACACTAGATTTTTTTCTATTCGAAATAGATTGAAAAAGAAAATATTAAGATGACCGGTAAATGAAGTCGGATTTCCCGTTGCCAGATCAAATTTAGCGTCGTAATCACTACAACTACATAAACCATTTCGGGAATAATCGTTAATTGGATTATACTTTTGTAGCTTAATAACTTCTAAAAGGCTTAACCGATTTTGATCAGTAAACATGAGTTTGAAACGTATTTACCGGTAGTATATGATGGATCTAAGGTCAAGTATGATAACTGAGGCTATTACAGGCATTATTGAGCTTGAGAAACCGTTTTTCCCTTAGGAAATAGAGTTGATCTTACTTACGAAGCCTATAACTTAAAAATTCGAATTTTCCCGGATATGACGTATACACTGTTAGATTTGTTTAGAGCCCTTCTACAAACGCTCAGTTATTGGCGCAATTCGTAGATGAAATTTTGAGTAATTGTCGAAAAACCAAAATTTTCAAAGTACAGTTTTTCAGTTTTCGGCTATACTGAGCCGAGTGTATATCTGATCCTGACGGCTTAAACACCATTTGAAAGCTTAACTCAACGCTATTGATTTGGTGTATTTACGGATCTCCTGTCTCTTCTTAATTCGAAGATATATACCCCCAAAAATCGGTAACTTTTGAATGGTATAACCTATTTTCAAAACTAGACATGCGTTGGAAAGGTAATGATCAGTACTATTAGAAGCCGTAAAGGTCGGACTTAAATTTTTGAAGTTTTTGGGAATTTTGGGGACGAGAACGAAAAACAGAACCTAAATAGAAAGGGCCATCTACACCCTTGGGCCAAAATGGATGGTTGATACATAAATGAGTGAGTCTTTTCCTGAACTTTAAGATGGAACTTGGCTTATCTTTTAATACAGTCAGATTTAGAAAATCGAAAATTTCGTGTATATAATATTATAGTGTCGCGTGTGGGGAGGTGTTGGTGTGCGCCACTGGCGAGAACTGCCGTTCTCTGGTAATACCTGGATTGATTTTTACAGTTTTCCATTTTGCATGTTTGGAAACAAAAAATTAATATTACAACTTTTAACAAGCGTCATTTTAAAGCTTTTTGTGTTTTAAAATATATAAAGATTTTTAATTTTAGCTCAAATCTTAACATTTTTAATATTAAGCAAAAAATATAAAAAACTCATAAGCATTTTTTACACTAAATTGTTAGTAATCTAAAAAGGATGACATCTTTGCTGAAAACGAATAGGTTTTCTGTATACGGACCTATAATTTATAAAAGAAATACGTAAACTTGCCAAAATCTCAAATAGGGTCTCTTTTTTTTCCTACAACAGTATTACCAAATTATATAATATTAGATTATATTAAATATTTTATTTTAGTAAAAGTTTTGTCTGAATGGACTGAATTTTTTAAATCGCTTTCAAACACGAAAAGAAAAATGGCGGATTTCTGAAAAAAACTTTGTTGATTTTTTTTAATGGAACACTCAGTATATTTTTCTGTAAATTGAAAGAAACGTCATTCACCTATCCAGCGATATAAAGTTTTTCAAAATCGGTTGTCAAATCACTGAGTAATTAATTTTTAAAATGAGAGGTGCAACGTGGATATCACATACCTAAATAACATAACTAAGCAAATCGATATGTTATGTGATTTCCACATTGCATCCCTCATTTTAAAAATTAATTGCTCAGTCCTTTGACCACCGATTTTAAAAAAATGTATATCGTTGGATAGGGAAATGACCGGTTTTTCAAGTTCTTAGGTAAATGATCATTTCTTATGTCGCTTTTAAATAAAAAATGGCGGATTTTTGGAAAAAAACGTTGTTGACTTTTTTTATTGAAACACCCAGTATATTTTTTTGTATCTTAAAAAAACGATCATTTACCTATCCAGCGATATTAAATTTTTTAAAATCGGTTGTCAAATGACTGAGCAAATAATTTTTAAAATGAAAGATGCAATGTGGAAATCAGATAACATAATATCATTTTGCTTAGTTATGTTATTTAGGTATGTGATATCCACGTTGCACCGCTCATTTTAAAAATTAATTACTCAGTGGATGAATTACTTACTGGATAGGTGAATGACCTTTCTTTCAAATTACAAAAAATATACTGGATGTTCCATTAAAAAAACGTCAACAACGTTTTTTTCAAAAATCCGCCATTTTTCTTTTCGTATTTGAAAGCGATATAAAAAATTTAATCCATTCAAACAAAACTTTTACTAAAATAAAACATTTCATCGAAAACCCCATATTTCTATCTTAAGTCGTTTAGAAGTTATAGGCAGTTAAAAGGGAGGAAAATATAAGTGGACACCCGGTATGTCTATTATCCTATAATCTATAACAATCATCTTACTTCGCGATTAATTTCGCATGTTGATACTTGTATTACTCAGAACCGAACATCCATATTATAAATTTTATTAAAATTTTATTTCAGAAGAGTTATACATATCGCCCACCTAGTTCAATAGTGCCACAAGTGCAAAACACAATATTCTCGAGAAATGATCAAAACGTTCTGTAGCAAACGCGTTATGCCCTGTAAATAATTTATTTTGAGAATGACTGGCTTCAAAATTACAATTTAGGTAGCAAATTATACAGTTATTCGCTGGATCTTATTACAATTTATTAAAATTGTGGAGAAAATCATTTATACAGTGAGCACGTAAAGGTTGGAATAAATTCATTTTCTCGAGAATGGACGATTTGGGAAAAAAATCCCGAAACAGGTCAATTTTTATTTTTAAATTACGACTTTTTGGCATATATGTCATACTAGTGACGTCACCCATCTGGGCGTGATGACGTCATCGATGATTTTTTTAAATAGGAATAGGGGTCGTGTGATAGTTCGTCTGAAAGGTAATTTAATTCTCTATTCAGTAATATAAACATTTACATAACTATTTACACAGGGTGTCTAAAAAAAATTTTTTAAATTAATTTTATTGACATAAAAAGAAGAATGCATGTAATTTTTATTTAGTCCAAAATACATTTTAAGGTTCTTAGAACACAGAAAAAATGTTTATTTGAAAAATAATCATTGCTTTTCCCTTAAATCAAATGTTCAAATGTAAAAAAATTAAATGTTCAAAAAGAGGAAGGTGAGTGGGCGGCTAAAATGCTAAAACGATATTTATTTGTTAAATAAACTTTATTTCCTGTTTTCTGATAGCAGTAAAATGTATTTTGAGATAAATAAATTACACACATTCTTCTTTTTATGTCAATAAATTTAATTTAAATAATTTTTTTTGGATACGCTGTATAAATAATTATGTTAATGTTTATATTACTGAATAGAGAATTAAATTACCTTTCAAATAAGCTATCACACGACCCCTATTCTCATTTAAAAAAATTATAGATGACGTCATCACGCCCAGATCGGTGACGTCAATAGTATGGCACATATGTCAAAAAGTCGCAATTTAAAAATAAAAATTGACCTGTTTCGGGATTTTTTTCCAAAATCGTCCATTCTCGAGAAAATGAATTTATTCCAACCTTTACGTGCTCACTGTATAACGATACCTAGGAGATACGACGTCAATATATTGAAAAAATCGATTGATTTTTGCAGTTGTGGCCGTACTGAACGTATTGAATAATTACATCGGTTGTATTGTGGCAGTGTATATTATCGCCACATCTCCCAGTTATGGCCATATTGCATTTCCAAAACCTCCAAAAACCCTACAGTGAAATACCGAAGTAACTTACTTTATACTTATCCAAAACAATATTTTAGTTCAGGCTATATTGCATAAGATCGGGCATTATTTAGGCAATATTTTACAACCTTAACACAAAATTCGAATTTTTTGCAGTTGTGGCACAATTGAACTAGGTGTGCGATATATGTAATAATAATCTATATTATATCATAAAATGATTTGGTGTATTAATTTTTAGCAGAAAAATGTTTATATAAATATTGAAAATATATTTTCATAGCTTTTACTTTTAAATTTATTACGTATATATATAAATAAATTTAAAATAAATTAATATGTTTATGAGCTAAATTTTGTCAAGTAATATCCTTAATTTTTTTTACCAATAAAGCCAGTCTAGATTTTTTATTCGTCACTAAGTTGATACCATTAAACATTATGCTATAAACATTTCCAAAGTTTAGGCTCCAAAAATTTGGAGCTTAAGAATTATTATATTATTTATATATTTCTTAAATCGTTTTAAGACTTTTATGCAAAATTAAGTAAAAATGTATTTGAATATGTCAAATGTACCCATTATTGGACACCCCCAGTTTCTGGACATATTCAGTTTTTATTGATAAAAAAAATTGAATTAAATATCGAAATAATATGAAAATAATATTTTGCTAACACAATTAATTAATTAATATGTTCTTTTTATCATCCTTAACTTCACGCATGTGCTCTTTTATATGTAGGTACTTATTAATGTCAATGTAAGTAATGTTAAATGACAGGTTACAAATTGTTTGAGCTGTCTATCCAATGATTTATGTATTATGTATATTATATTGTATATTATATACAGTGTGTCTACTTAAGTTGGACACATATAGTACGGGACAATTTTTAATTTTTAATTTTACGAAATAAAGTTATAATTCATAAAAACTTCTGCGTCGTCTAAAACCTACGATTCAACTGTCGGATACAAATTTGATTTATATGATACGAAGTATTTAAAGAATATGAATTTCGCTCAAGAGTAAAGTACCTTTATTTTTCACAATATTTTAAATTATTGTTATTACGAAAAATTGTTTGGAATTAGCTATGTTCTAATATAATGCAATAATTTTAATTATTACAATTAGTTAATTAATAATTATTATAATAAGGCAATTATTACATTTTTCTGATGAAAAAAAAATATTTAAATTTTTTCTTGAATTAGAGATACCCATCATCATTTTCATTTATAACTCTTTTAATATAAATTTTACGAACAAAAATTATTCTTCATAAAAAGATCTGCATGGTCTAAAATCCAAGATGTAATCGTCATATAATATATAAAATTGTATCGATTTCAGTCGAGGGATGTAAAAAAATATGAATTTCGCTCAAGAAATTCGCTCAGTAAAGTTTTTTATAGCTTACAATATTTAAATAGAAGGATATAATTCCACATTAAAACATAAGTTTTAATTCTAAATAACTTTTCATAATAGCAATTTTCCATATTAGGAATTTAAATACATAAATAAACAAAATTTTCGTTACAATAATGCTCGCATTTTTGGCTTGTTATATTTGAATAATTGTAATAAAACGAACTTGATAATTTAATTACTAAATTATAGTCCTAACTTTATTCCCGAAATTCCTTTGAAAATTATTCTGTTAACTAATTTCAAAATAAATATATAAATAGAGTATGTATGTTTTAATTTTCATTTTTTCCAAAAAAATTCGAAAGAGTTCTCTTATTTACATCATCACTTGCTTAGCTTTGATATTATCAACTTCTTCTGGAGCTCACTTGATAGGTATTCTTGAGTACATTGACAAGTGTTTAGTTAGTATATTTTATAAAATGCATCGTTTCGCGGTATATTTAAGCTTGAATACCTAAATTTGAGTACTATCCGAAAAAAATATATATTCAATCAACTATAACTCACTTTTAATTAATTCTAAAATGATTCAATAAAATTGTGTTTTGACTAGGAAAGTTTTGGGGTAGTTCTGATTTCTTTCATTATACAGGGTGTTTCATTAATAATTGTCCATATAATAACTGGAGAAACCTTAGCACAAAATACGAAGATTTAACCTAAAACACTTAAATAAAATGTGGTCCCTTACTGAGTTACAGGGTGTTTTATTTAAAAATTTAAAAAGTATTTTTGCTCAGCATTTTAAAACTATTTGACGTATCCTTCTCATACTTAGTAGGATGTATAGGTACTGTAAAAACTACTAAATTTTTTTAAACAAGCGTTTTTGGATATTACCAGAGGCGTACGACGGGGGAAAGTGAATGGTTGACCCTTTGCAAATTCTACGCCACTGGCGAAATTGCTATTTTAGTTCAATTTTTGGATTCTTCAAAATTTTCTATGAAAATAATATACTCTTCATTCGTAACGATAAAGTCGTTAGTTTTCGAGATATTTGAAGTTAAAAATTAAACAATACGGTTATTTTGATTAATGTATTGTGTCGCTTCATTTTTAATTTCAAATATCTCGAAAACTAATCATTTTATCGCTACGAATGAAGAGAATATTATTTACTTAAAAAGTATTGGAAAATCAAAAAATTACACTAAAATAGCAATTTCGCCAGTGGTGTAGAATTAGGGAAGGGTCAACCAACCACTATCCCCTGTCGTACGCCTCTGGTAGTAGCAAGAAACGTATATTTACCTTAATTTAGTAGAGTGTACAGTACCTACACTTTCTGCCAAGTATGATCAGGATACGCCAAATAGTTTTAAAGTACTGGCTACAAATAATTTTTAAATTTTAATCATATAAATCATATCATAAATTAATCAAAATAACTGTGCCGTTTCATATTTAACTTCAAATATCTCGAAAAGTAATGACTTTATCGTTACTAATTAAGAGAATATTATTTACGTAGAAAGTATTGGAGAATATAAAAAGGGCACTAAAATAGTAATTCCTCCAGTGGCGTAGAATTTGAGAAGGGTCAACCATTCACTATCCCCTCTCGTACGCCTCTGGTAGTAGATAGAAACTTTTGTTTATAATAATTTAGTAGGGTGTACAGTAGTCGCACTTTCTGTCAAGTATAAAAAGGATACGTCAAATAGTTTTAAAATGCTGAGCAAAAATAGTACTTAAATTTCTAGATAAAACACCCTGTAACTCCGTAAGGGACCACATTTTGTTTAAGTGTTTTAGGTTAAATCTTCGTATCTTGTGCTAAGCTTTCTGCAGTTACTCTATGGACAATTATTAATGAAACACCCTGTATATGGATTTTGGGCTGCTAAATCCGAATATAAGGTTTGCGGACAAAATTTCTTGCCGGAACATTGAAAAAATCCCGAAAAAAGCGAAAAATTTCAGCTCTTTTCCGCTTTTTTGCTCAAATCTCGAAAACAATTAACTTTTAGTAAATGGTCTGTTAACAGAAATTAAAGTAATTAAAATTATCTACAAACATCACTATTTACTTTTTTTTTCAGACGAACCGTTCGGTCTAAAGTACAAGTTGAAAATTGCCAATTTTTAACGGTCTCGGCAAAACCCACTTTTTACGTTCCAAAAGTTTATTTTTTATTAGAACGCTGTAATTTGATAAATTTCTCCTAGTTTTCTGTACAAATAATAAATGTTAGTTCATAGGTATGTCTCTTGTGACAGCTTCCATGAGTCCATTCCGTCCTAAGAGACCGGGAATATCTCTGCTTTTCCCTTAGAGCTACAGGAGATCAGGCACAGTTTCAGTTGGTGTGAACATTTCCTTCGGATTTGTTATCTTGATTTCTGATGAATATTGAGGTTTTGTCCTTTCAAAATGAATTAGTTGAACAGCTCCCTGACTTTCGTAAACCTCAGGCGCGGGTTTCTTTTTTATTCGAGGAATGGATTGCTTAGGAGCTACATCATGCTTTGCTGTAATACAAGAAATGCCACATATGACGTGAAAAGTGTGGTATTTGTCGATTGTATGTACGTTAAAATCAGCGTTATCGTACACCTGCTGTGTAAAGCACGGCAGGTCAATTTTCTGCGGATCCCCTGCGAATGCTGACACTTCCAGGCGAACAGCTTCTGTATAGGATGAACAAAACCCCAAAGAGGAAACTACATCAACCTATTTTCCTGAGCCGTACTTTTTGTAAAGAAAACGGCCAACCCTGCAAGGAATAGTGAGACCAATTATCTGGGCCATACTGCCGCTACAAGTCTTTGAACAAGCGCGTTGCTTATCTGCAAGTGTCAACAATCGCAGGCGATCCGCAGAAAATTAATAAGCCGTGCTTTACACAACAGGTGTACGAAAAGGCTGATTTTAACCCTTTCTATACCAGGTCTCAATCCCAAAGTTTTTTTCATGCTTAGAGTCCAATTGCCTTATTTATACGTCGCATATAAATAAAAAAATAAATGACCAAAACATGTTTTTAATCGTTTTTTTAACCAATTAAACGTTTTTTTTCAAAAGTACTCATCAGAGAGCAAAACCAACTTGAAAAAATATAACTAACTTAAAAAATAATGTAATGTTAATTAACATTGAAAGTTTTCTTTTGTGTGGTACTCCTCAAAACATGGCATTAGGCAAAGGTCGACTCCGCATCTTGCACACATGTACCTCGATTCGGTTCTTGTTTTTTTCTGGTCTTTTCTGTGGCTTCAAACGCTTCACCTTCTAGCAGCTACCTATAAGCTTTGCCACCAGTGCTACAATATAGCATATATCTAAAATATGTGCACCAATATATACGGCAATGGGTCCGCATGACCTGTATTAGGTGCCAACATTTTGAGGCTTTGGGAAGAATAATCTAACATTTTCGGACATATTTTTATGGCCTTGGGACACCAATGAGACTAAAATTTTATAAGCAACGCATATTTTCGGCTTTGGTAAATTGAGACCATAACACCTTGAACGTATATATACCGCGGCTGGGAATACAGACCCACTTTTTGACATATATTTGGTGCATTGGGGCAGAAAGGGTTAATGTACATACAATCGATGGATACCACACTTTTTACGTCATGGGTGGCATTTTTTGTATTGCACCAAATTATGCAATAGCTCCTAACCAATCCATTCCTCGGATAAAAACTAAACCCGCACCTGAGGTTTACGGAAGTCAGAGAGCTGTTCAACTAATACATTTTGAAACGACAAAACCTCAAGGTTTATCAGAAATCAAGATACGAAGGGAATGTTCACACCAACTGAAACTGTGACTCCATCTGTGCCTGATCTTCTGTGACTCTAAGGGAAAAGCAGAGACATTCTCGGTATTTTAGGATGGAATGGATTTATGGAAGCTGTGAGAGGAGACATACTATATTCATATTATAAACTAACATTTATTATTTGTACAGAAAACTAGGAGAAATTTCTCAAATGACAGCATTCTAATAAAAACTAAAGTTTTGGAATGCAAAAACTGGGTTTTGCCAAAACCGTTAAAAATTGGCAACTTTCAACTTGCACTTTAGACTGAACGGTTCGTCTGAAAAAAAAAAAGTAATTAGTGATGATTGTAGATAATTTTATGTACTTTAATTTCTATTAACAGACTATTTACTAAAAGTTAATAGTTTTCGAGATTTGAGCAAAAAAGCGGAAAAAAGCTGAAATTTTTCGTTTTTTTCGCGATTTTTTCAATGTTCCGTCAAGAAATTTTGTCCGCAAACCTCATATTCGGATTCCTCAGCCCAAACTACATATATAATGAAAGAAATCAGAACTACCCCAAAACTTTCCCACTAGGGAGCTCGTAGAGTACAAATTCACTGAATAAAAAAGGTCTTTCACGTGCATAATCTATTCGATTTTTTATTAGCTTCAATTTTGGTAATCATAACTCTTTTGTTAAAACTTACAGTTTTTGAATTATTTATGAAAAATTTATAAAAAATTACACCATGCATTTGTTTCACGAAAAATTCAAATATTTAATCTTTAATAACTCAAAAATATTGATTTATTTTAATAACTTGGTATAACCAATTTTGAGTAAAATTTGTCCCTCTATCGATTTGTGGGGTTATTTTTGATAAAATAGTTTTCACCACCGAGAAGGGGTTATATCCACCCCCAGGGTAAAAGTGCAAGTTGGCACCAAATCAGTTTTGTTTCTTGAGGTATGCTCTAACTAATCTCTAATTTTCATGCAAATCGATGGAGGTTTAACAAAATAGGAGTTAAAAACGTTTAATGACTGTACAAACTTTCCTCTTTAATCCCTTATTGCTACTTCCTGTATCCATAGAGGTGTCAGCCTGAAAGGGGTCATAAATATCAATATACAATGGACACATTTTCTAGGAAAAACTCCATATTACTTATGACGATGATTTTTCGGCTCTAGCTCTCCGTCTATATGCTTCTATTTATTATTATTTTCACTGAGGCCCCAAGGTATTTAAACTGTTGTACTTTTTCGAACTCCTATTCGCCAATATTTAACTTTGTTAACTGTATTTTTTTGAGCGTGTTACTCTTGGATGCTTCCTTGCACAACTTAGGAATTATTTTAGGACACTTTTTCGATGATACTAAGACTATTTTTACGTAAAAAAAACAAAAATTCGATTTTTTTTAATTCATAAATTAAAAGTCCCTTAATAAAAATTGATGGCTTTCTTGGAGAAATTAAAAAAAATTTGCAGTTAAAAAATTTATAGAATCAAGTAAAAAATATTTGCATTAGAAATGTAAAACAATTGTCGGGATATTCCGATTTTAAGTGTCTTTTTAGGGGTAAACCACTCGCCCATATCTCCTGCGTTATGAACAGAGCTTCACGTGTCCCAAAACCACTTCTGGACCTCATTTGAGTTTATATTACTAAAAATAATTTCATCGTGAAATTAAAACGTCAGAAAAATTTGCCACTGAATGGGTTCTTACACAGCAGTTATTCTTCTATGTACTTACTTACTACAAATTGTGAAAATACACTGCGCGCCAAAATTAACGCATAATTTTAACACCCTGGTAAATCAATTTAATTTATTGTTTCGATTTTTGTGATAATATATTATTGTTCTTCTTCTTCATCTTCTTCTTTTTATATAGACATTACTCTGTCTGTTTTTAATGTGCCTCCACTAAGTTGTCATTCCATCTTTTTCGTGGTCTTCCCACTGATCGTCTTCCTATTGGGGAAGCGTCTCTCGCCGTCCTTACTACTCTATTTGCTGTCATTCGGCTTATGTGGTCGTTCCATTCCACTCTTCTTCTTTTCACCCAGTTATTAATATTGTCCACCTTGCATCTCCTTCGTATATCTGCACTTCTAGCTCTATCCCACAGCGCCTTACCATCGATTTTTCGCAATCTTATCATCTCTGCGGTTTCTAGCATTCTTTTTGTCCTTTCTGTATCAGGTCGTGTTTCTGCCACGTATGTCATTATTGGTCTGATGACTGTTTTATAAATTCTGCCTTTCACTTCGTTTCCGATGTTTTTATTTCTCCGTATTGTTTCATTCAGGCAACCTGCGGCTCTGTTTGCTTTATTCACCTGATCTTCCACTTCTGTTTCGAGCTTTCCTTAGCTGCATAGTGTGATGCCCAGATATTTAAACTCCATGACGTGTTCTATTATTTGACCCTCCAGCTCTAATTTACACCTTATTAGATCTGTTGTTATAACCATGCATTTAGTCTTTTTTGGGGAAATTAACATGTTAAATTTTCTAGCGGTTATACTAAATTCGTGCAGCATACGTTGCCAATCATCTTCACTTTTAGAGATTAGTATTGCGTCTTCTGCATACCAGATTATTTTAAGTTGTTTTTCTCCCATTTGGTATCCTTTTTTTGTTCTTACTTTTTTCATTATTTCGTCCATCATCAGGTTGAACAACATAGGACTCAGGGAATCTCCCTGTCTTATCCCATTGCCAGCTTCAATTGGCTCAGTTAGTTCTTCATCTACTTTTACTTTTATTGTGTTGTTCTGGTAGATGTTTTAGATCGTTTTAATTATTCCTAGAGGTACCTTTCTTACGTATAATAAATGCATAACGTCCTTTAGTTTGACCCTGTCAAATGCCTTCTTAAGGTCCTCGAAACATAAGTATGCCGGTTTGTTGTATTCTAACGATTTTTCTTGAATCTGTCTCATTATAAATATAGCGTCGGTGCATGATCTTCCCGACCTAAAACCTTGTTGTCCTTCTGCTAATATTATAATTTTATTCAGTTTGTTTGTTATCACTTTGGTCGTTTAATTCCTCTATAATTCTCCGGGTCCGATTTTTTTCCCTTTTTGAAGAGAGGTATTAGGATGCTTGATCTCCATTCTTGTGGTATTCTGTTTTGTTCTATATATTATTGTTATAATATATTATGACCATATAGTTACCTCCGGTATATTGTAAAATTTATCGAAAGAACGGTAAAAGAAATGCTGATGTTTTTATAATTTTTCGCAAAAAATTAAGCTAGTTTTGCTTCATTTTAATTCGAATTTAGTTGGGTTGTAATACATTGTTCTAAACGTTTAAAGGCTTTGTTTAAGTTTATTAAGTGGTTTTTCCTATGAAATGAACCATTATCTGCAAGAAAATCGAAATTTGTCAGAAAGTGACTGTATTAGAATCGTTACTACAGTCAAGTGGAACTCGCTGAACGTTTTAATTTCACTCACTCAACCATTTCAAGAGTATAAACTTTTTTGTTACTGAAAGTAACTCGAGAGGACCCGGTCAAGGCCGTAGAATGGTTACAACTCCTAATCAAGACGATTTATGACATTTTGTACACTGAAACAAAGGTTTGTTAAATACCGGTCCTTCTCTACAAAATGAATTTTTGGATCTTTATAACTTTAGAATTAGCCAAAATACGATAAGAAGACGACTTGCCGAAAACAACCTACGCTCTAGAAGGGCACCTACTGGCTCATTATTGACCAGAGATGATTGATGAAGAATACTGTTCATTGATGATTCCAGGTACTGTCCTTTTGCTGATGATGATGAGAGGCAGAAAAGAGTGTACAGAAGGCCTGAGGAACGCTGCGCCCAATGTAACACCGCACCCTAGGGACTGTACAGTATTGTGGTGGCTCGGTAATGGTTTGGGGTGGGATTAATGTGGAGGCTCGTGTGGAGTTAGTTAGAATAGATCGCTGGCGGCTTACATCACGCAGGTATATGCAGAGAATTTAGAAGAGCATATCATGCCATTTGCACCATTTATTGGGGATAATTTCATGCTTTTGCAAGATAACGCCAGGCCACACATGACAAGAATTGTGCAAGCAATATCGTCAGGAGGTTGGAATTCCTGCCCTGGATTGGCCTGCGAGAAATCCTGACCTCAGCCCAATAGAACATATTTGGGACATCATAGGTAGACGATTACGACAACTACCCAATGCACCAAACATATTAGATGAACTGTCTTTGCGGTTAGTTGAAATTTCGGATCAAATTGATCAAGAAAAAAAAGAACGGTAATTCTCAGTATGAGAGATCATTGTCAAGCTAATAACTAATTCTAAGCAGAAATAAATGCAAGAGGAGGTAATACTCGGTGCTAGTACTCGATATACTAGTATTTTCTTGAGCTCTAAAAATTTTGTATCGTTACAACTAAAATTATTATAATTTTAAAGTTATGCGTTAATTTTGGCGCTCAGTGTATATGCAGTTTCTTGGACAATAAAATGATCAGAAAGGACAGTTAGTAATTTGTCTTCTATTACATTATAAATTCTATAGGCTCTTCTCAAACATGTCTATTTCTATCAGTGTTCGCTAAAAACTGAGTTTAACTTGATTTTATGAAAACAATCAAATAAGCTTTCGTAAAATAAAGAACTACAGACAATATCATTTGAAAAGCTTCTATTTTAAAATGTGTATATTTCTAAATTCTGAGTAAAGCAAAGCAGATAATAATAACTTATGAGAATAATTATCTTGTTTTGTATCAAACGTATGATAACAATATGATATAGTTCATTTAATATTTGAAAAATTGAATCAAACAGAGCTATAATACCTGCTTATAATTTTTAAAGCAGAACACTTTGAATAAACAAAACCAAACTTATATGAAATTATTGTACATGTCTTTTTATTCCATGCAAATTTAAAACACATTCGAAGTTAAACTATACTTATTTTAAAGCTATTGAACCAACAGCACATACAAAAATTAAAGAGAACACATAGTGTCTTGAAATAATAAAAAAATATTATTTAAATTAAAGTGTTTCGGCAACTATTAGCCATTGACACTGGTACAAAATTTTTACAAGAGGTTTGCGTACACTAATTATTACAACTTGTTTGTATACAAGTTAGGATACAAGCTACATACAGTAGGAAAAATGAAAGAATACCCATGAACGAACATATAAAACACGCTGTATTTTCCTGTCACCGTGTCACACAAAAAATTGGCCCGCGCAAGTACATGTAATAATTATTGTTACATGTACTTGCAATGGACAATTTTCGTTGTGACACGGTGACAGGAAAATACAGCGTGATTTATATGTTCGTTCATGGGTATTCTTTCATTTTTCGGACTGTATAATTACACTAAGTAGTAAAGGTGACAGTCTTTTAGGAAACAAATTATGGCATTGTACGTAAATGTTTGTAGAGCCAAGTAGGCCACTTAAATTGTTTTAGAAGTTGTAGTAGTCCCATCGAACTCTGTAGTAGACACTTCTAGTAATATATGCTGGACTGTTAATGGGTCATCACAAAGTTCACAGCGAGGACGATTTTCAGAGGACATCAGATATCCATGAGTAAGACGAGTGTGACCAATTCTGAGCCTTCTGATAAGAGTACTGGATTTTCTAATCATTTTTGCATGGTGATGGTGGTAACAGTTGGTTGGATTTTGCATAGTTTTGTATTTTGCATGTTCCAGTGTGTTTGCCAAGTGCTTAATACGGTGTTCTTGATACTAGCCTTTAGATCTTGGTGAAGTTGTATGTTTTTCAGATTTTCTAGTGAGCAGGCCTGCTTTGCTGCTTGATCAGCGTCCTCATTTCCATTGATACCAACATTGGATGGTATCCAAATGATGGTTACTGAAATACCATTTTTTTTTACTGTTGGCAGATACAATGGACGTACTGTACAATAGTGTACAATGGGATGTATTGAGTATATATTTTTGATTGAACCTATCGCAGCGATAGAATTGGTACATATTGCTAACGATTGCTCGTTAGTAATGGGTGGCTCTAATACCTTAAATATTCCGTACAGTTCTGCTGTACATCAAGTCGATATTTGATACTACTGTTTTCTTTGAGGTGCTGGTGGCACAACCGATAGCCTGTTCTTCTTTGGAGCCATCTCTGTAAAGAATTTTGTCATAATGCTGTGTATGTATTAGTTCTTAAAATTTCTGTACAAACAGAGTTCGGGCGTTTCTTCTTTTTTGTATCGATTTAAGCTGGTAATGACAGTAGTTAGCTTTTTGGCCCACAAGGAAATACTGGACGTAGTAACAGGAATTGTGAGTGTCAGATATGTACCTTTAGCAAAATTTTTAAAATTTGTGTGAAATAACGTGCTCGATGGTGACTATTATCTGGAACAGGGTGGGGAGTATTAATTAGTTTAATTACTAGATTTTTCGCATTAGGAGATATTCTAGAAAAATAAGTGTACTAGTAAACGTTGCCGTCTTATAAAAAGTGGGGGCTCTGAAGACTCGATATAAAGACTTTCAGGACTTGATTTAAATGCTTCAACGTGAATGTATTCAGGCTTTTAAGCTGTATTGATTCTGAAATAATAAATTGAGATTATGTGTTTTAAAGTTAATAGCATACAAAATTTCAAAATAAAACGAATACCTAATATTTAAATGGATATTATTTATTTATTTATTAATTTTTTATTTAGCTAATGCCTCGACAACTAATGGACATTGGCATGGTGTAGGTATGGTGAATTTTTGCAGTTAGGTACACTTCGCGTCAAAAAAAACTGGTACAACTCTTATAACCGAAAATCGTGTTTTTCAAGTTGTGTAAGTTGATCTTGTCACAAGTGTCATTCCAATTTCTAGGGCAACGTTGGCAGTTCAACGAAAATATTATATCAAACTAGGTAAAAACGGGGCTGTGCGACAGACCGCATTTTTTAATATACTAAAAACTAAAACAATTGTAATTTTCCGTCATCTTAATTAAGTATCCATACATTGATTCGTGTTTTATTATAATTTATGAAAATATTTCAATTCAAAAATAGTGATCAGTAATAAATCTTGACATGACTTTAAATTATTATGTTTAATGTCAAATCGAGAGGTGTGATTGGTTTCTCGTAAATTGTAGGACAAAACTGTATTAAGTTGTGTCGAATAAATAAAACACACTGGAAAAATTAAAAATTGAATTTGAAAATAATACAAAATGAATAACTTTTACAGTGAACAAATGTGTAAGATAAATATATGTATGTATTACAATTCGAAATATACATTTTAAACGTTATTTTTTTGTATTTAGATTTAGTGCAATTCCGTTATCTGTGATGGCAACAACGAAGTGATTCACGAACAATAATTGTCAGTCTGAACACAGGTTTACATTGGGAAAAAAAAGTGTACCAGTTTTATATGACGCGAAGTGTACCTAGTGTCATCTGTAGTGTTTGTTGATACTTTGCAAAGTCGACGTCATTGTCTCTGAAAAGAGACGCTAATTGTATCCGAACGTCTGCGGTCCCTCCTGTGAGTACCGATCCCACAAAGACAGAAACTATTTTCATTCATTATTTTGTAATAATACGTATGCTGCACGAATTTAATATAACCGCTAGAAAATTTAACATGTTAATTTCCCCAAAAAAGACTAAATGCATGGTTATAACAGCAGATCTAATAAGGTGTAAATTAGAGCTGGAGGGTCAAATAATAGAACAAGTCATGGGGTTTAAATATCTAAGCATCACACTATGCAGCTACGGAAAGCTCGAAACAGAAGTTGAAGATCAGGTGAATAAAGCAAACAGAGCCACAGGTTGCCTGAATGAAACAATATGGAGAAATAAAAACATCGGAAAAGAAGTGAAAGGCAGAATTTACAAAACAGTCATCAGACCAATAATGACATACGCGGCAGAATCACAACCTGATACAGAAAGAACAAAAATAATGCTAGAAACAGCAGATATGAAAACATTGCGAAAAATCGATGGTAAGACGATGTGGGATATAGCTAGAAATGCAGATATACGAAGGAGATGCAAGGTGGACAACATTAATAACTGGGTGAAAAGCAGAAGAGTAGAATGGAACGACCACATAAGCCGAAAGACAACAAATAGAGTAGTAAGGACGGCGAGAGACGGTTCCCCAATAGGATGACGATCAGTGGGAAGACCACGAAAAAGATGGAATGACAACTTACTGGAGGCACATTGAAAAACAGACAGAGTAATGTCTATATAAAAAGAAGAAGAAGAAGAATTTATAATAAACGAAAAATTCCTGAGACTGGTGAGATTCTAACTCACGACCATTCGGACCTTCCGATCCAAAAGTAGGCGCTCTTACCACTGAGCCACAGAGGGGGTTATTTATTTAGGTTTTTTTTTGTAATCAATATGTATACCCCTAGCAACTAAACAAATTTTACGAGGGGCTGTTCCTTATCAAATTGTCAACATTTCATTGTGGTATGCATAGAAAAAAGTGTTGTGTGATTTGGTGGAATGCGATCTTACTCTTTAAAAAACATGCCACGTATTTCAGCGCCATCTCAGCACCTGGTTAAATGGAAGGATACTACAAATCTGGCCTCCACATAAGTGATCTGTAGCGTCGACATGATAGGTGTGAAATTTTAAACGTTCTTGTTGTTGATTGGATAGGAAGGGTGCCATAATCTAGCCTCCATGCTAGGTACATAGCCTCCATACGGTACTTCCAATATTTAATATTTTATTCAAGTGGAAAATAAAGGTAAAACACAAACAACTTTTGTTTCTTACTTATTTATTTATAAAATAATGTGACATTTTACATAGAAATATGAGTATTTAATTTGGATTAAATAAATGTTTACTTGTTGAACTTTTCCACCGTCTGCACACAACAGCTGAACGGAGCCATTAGACCTAACAACAAAACGCGAAATAAAGTGTGTATTTTAAAACTGTTGGATAAACAGTACCTACAATCAGAAAATCTCTACCTTGCAATCAGAAAAACTTACCTTTAAAAAGGTACTCGATTACAAAATATCAAAAAACACTGAATATCAGCTTTTTATGGTGACACAAACACATCACATAACCGACCATATAAAATAACTGAACGACAACGAACGAACGAACACGAACACTGAACACAGATTCACAGATAGCGCAGGATTTGTCAAAAGTCATGTTCCACCAATCACAATGCCGACATCAGCGCCTCAGACAAAATAGAAGGAAAATAAATACGATTACATGTTTTTTATTAGAGTGCGCGGGGCATGGTGGTATGTTGTCCGAGTCTTCAAGAGCAGCTTGTACTATCCGTGCGGTATTTTGTGAATTATCCAAGCGAGCTGTTTTCTTTTCCTCCTAACGTCTTGTCCATATGTGAGCGGTTTTTCAACTCGACTGCGCGGTTTACTTGTTTTACTTCATCTCACCCTAATGCCGCCTTTGAAGTTTCACCCTAATACCAAGAAAAAGAGCATATGGACCATGCCTAAGCACACCTCACAAAAATGCTGTATAAGGTTAAACATATGTATATGCGAGCTGTTAAAGTTGATTGGATGAAAACTAAAGGAATTTTTATACCAATAATAATTTCTCCTCACAACATGACACTTTATTACCAGAACATATTCCTTTATTTCTCTGAACAGACCTGGAAGTTTTCGTCCTTTCTTGCCTTCTTCCCCCTTTAAGTATACGAATTCGTCGGTTCACTGATTTTACAGAAATCTTGATTTTGTCCCAAAATAGCACATTTTACCAATTTCCAATGTTCCAGTTTTGGTGGTGAAGAGACCAATTTGGGTGATGAATCTTGTGCTGCCTGGATAACTCGAGAACCCGTAACTCTCTCCTGCTGTGTAGTACTTGGGCGCGAACTATTTTTCTTATCGTTTTAACTGTAATACTTACACCTGTAGATTTGAACAGGTGTTGTGGAGTTGCATCAGGTGGAAAAGTGTTGGGTCTCCTCTAGCTGATTGTACAATAAAAGGATCGTGGCGAGCCATTGTTACTTTTTGATGAGTTTTTCTTTGTCCATTTCTAAATTTTCCTAATTCCTCATACCTAGCATAGATTTTTGGCACAGCCAGCGCCCTTTGTTTAGGGCCGTAACTAGCATTGCGGCAACCGGGGCCGCGCCCCGGGGCCCCGGCCCTCGTTTGGTTGGCTGTGCATAGATTTTAACGAGGAAAATAAAAATATGTATTTGAAAAGCCGATCCCAACGAAATAGTGTCAAATGACACAATTTTAAAAAGACCTTACAGATGCACCCTAGACCATAACATAAAAATTTAAATTATTACCAAAGAAATTAGTTATTTTGACGTAATAAAACCTAAAATGCCATTGGAAGAGCAGGCCCGGGCTAAGCTGGGGCCCCCGAAACCTTTGGTAAAGGTATAAATTGTTACTGAGAAAATTAGTCATTTTGGCTAAATAAAATCTAAAATGCAACCGGAATATGGGCCCCCCGTCCCAGCTATATTGTCTTAACCAATTTACCCCAGGCCACATATTGGTGCGTGAAAGGAACCACATGCCGAACAATGTACTTGCATAAAACAGATAAGATGGTACATACTTGCAAAATTATTTAGCTTAAAATATAAGGTGATTTCAAAATTTTTAATAGCAATATGTAGGTACAAGAAACTTCAGTCATGAAATGCATTAAAATGAGTTTTCAAGGGGTTAAATATCAAGCATTTTTCCGAACCCCCCCCCCCATTCCGCTGGGGGATAAACCCCAGACCCCACGATAGAGGCCCCCAGATTACGTTTGTTACGCCTACAACTACAGTAATGTGCCTCTGAAGCATACCTTGCTCCACAAGGCCCACAATATTTCCCCTTTGCACATCCGGTAATCCCACATAAGGCATATTTTCGTTTTTAAGCGCAAAAGTTAGAAATATCACAAGGAAAAATTCCTGTACTGGCTGTATACCATAAATTACAAAAATAAAAAGCTTATCTTGTAAAAGGTATATTTAAAATGTCTAAAGTTGAGTTGTCACCTAAACTCTGCCATGTAAGGTTCCATAACTCTACCAATATGGTTGATGTCATGTGATGCCAGGGGTTAATCTGGAAATATTTCTAACATCCTTTAAATTAGGATAATATAATGTAACCCCAACTGTTTAATATTAATTTAAGGGTTTTTACCCGTACATTTTGGTGGCTTAAAGCATGTAAACATGTGATAACACTGATGATGAAATATTTATTTCGAAAACGTTTTGTTGTGATACAGCCTTTTTAGGCATTTTAAATATACCTTTTACAAGATAAGGTTTTTATTTTTGCAAAAGTTAGTTTATTTATTTTCCTCCAATCTACAGCTAAAGCAGATAATCTATAAATTACCGAGCTGTGTTATCTCATTGTTTTATCGTTTTATTTATTTTCAATAAAAACCTTTATTTTTCGCAACAATAGCAAGTTTTTCAAAAGAAATAAATATTGATAATAATGAATATTCATTTTCATTTCATTTCTTTGGAACTTTCCGCACTGAGCAGATGGGACGTGAACTGCAAATTTTAGAATAACCTCATCTTCTTTAGTCTCAGCATCCGTTTTGGCTTACATTTTTAGAAGCCTCGGTGGTGTAACTAAAAAATGGTTGCAATAAGTTGTAATCTGCTGGAATATGAAATAATATTTTAAATTTTATTTTCTGTGCTATTAGATTAAAACTTAAACTTTTCTCTAGAAGATGTCGCTTGGGCATCCCTGCCATTTCGTTCGTTGTAATCCGAGAACGCTGCATATGCACTCCCTGATGAGAGACCAATACGTTTCGAAACCCGTAGGGGTGCTTGCGGTCTCTCTGAATCAACTAAAGTATAATACGGCTTTGGTCTCGTTTTGCAACAAAATGAAAATGGTTATCCATTTTTATTTATATTAGTTTTACTTCTACTGAGTACGGGGAGATCCATCTTTCGTTAGAACTTTCCGCGCTGAGCAGATGGGACGTGAATTGCAAATTTTAGAGTTCCCTGATCTTCTTTAGTCGCAGCATTCATTTTGGCTTGTATTTTTAGAAGCCTCAGAGGTGTAACCAGAAAGATGGTCGCAATAGGTTTTAATCTGGTGGAATACGAAATAATATTTTAAATTTTATTTTATATTTTTTAAATTTTATTTTAAATAAATATTGGTTTGAAATACATGGTGGTTCCATAAGTTTGGTTGTGCGTATTTTAAAATAAATACATATAATAATAAGGCAAGTATTTTGAACAATTTTAGATATTTACGATATAATTGACTAAATTTGTGAATACATATTTTAAAATTGATATTAATAAGCCGTCAGGACGTTACAATTGAGTGAATTGTGTTTGCACCTATAAATCATTAATAATTATTATAATGTGTAAATATAACTACCAAATATTTAACATTACAAAGAAAATGAAGACAAATATGGAATATACCAAATAAATGAAAGCTTTAAATCTCATGTTTCCGTAATAATTTCCGCAGCATAAAACATTTTGTTTTATTACAAAACGTAACTAAAATAGTTATTTTCCTAACAAGTGCAGAAAGTCATTCTTTTCCGCACGCGACTGCAGTTTGCCGAACGACGCGAAGCGGGAGTTCGGCAAGCAGTCGAGTGCGGAAAAGAGACTCTCTGCAAGAGTTAGGAACAATATTTTTTTTTGAGTCTTTAAAAAATTACCAAATCTTAATCAATTAATTTAATTAATATGAAAATACATATACAAATTAAGTCTTTGACAAGGTTGTCAAAACCAAACTTTCAATATAATTAGTTAGCATGACGACGATCTTGGTTTCCATGACGATGATTCAAAACGACTGTTATTGTCTACCGATTTGACTTATACGATATTATGTCAAAATAATTTTATTTCATCGAATTGTCGCTTTAATTTCATTAAAACAGGAACACAATAAGATATATTTGAAATAAATTAGTAAATAATATCTAAATATTAGTTTATTGCATGTATTATAATTACTTTAAGGCCTAACATATCTAAATTAACACGCGTGCGGAAAAGTAAAAAACGCGTGCGGAAAAGTGAAACTTTCTAAACTAAAATGCATGTGCGAAAGTAGACATTTTTGCACGCTCGTAGAAAAATACATTGGTAGACTATTTTCAAAATGTCATGAACCTGGCGCACTCATTTAGTGACGTCAATCTACGAACGAAACAATGGAATCCGACAATACTGAAAACATCATGCTGCAGATCGAACCCTGTCGTGCAATTCAGTATTTCAGATTATTCCAATTTTCAAGGTTCATGAGGTTTTGCACCAACCCTAGATACAGCCAAACCTACCAATAGCGACCAACCTCAGGGAATCAAAAACAGGTTTCTAAAGAGCAGTGGTCGTTTAAAAGAGAACATAGCAAAACTAAAACAACGGATCTATATTTTACGTTGTTTATTTGTATATTAAATAATTTAATTTTCATTAATTTTATACGCTTCTTCAACTGAAACGCATCTTTGTTCCGGGTAGCCTTAGACACAATTAATTGTAATCATTCAACTTACGTTTTGCATTATTAGTTATAGTACGTTCTTTAAAGGTAAAATATTGCAAAACCTCTAAATTTTAAAGAACCGCTTGGATTGACATAAAATTTGGCATACACATAGCTAACAAGTCAAAGAAAAAAAGTGATATTGTGCCGATGTGTGCTATTGCTCTGGGGGTTAGTTTCACCCCGTTTTGGGGTTTCCAAATATATGTTCGAAATAAGTGCGGAAATGGATAAAATGACTAATTCTAAGCAACTTTTGTTCTATAAAGTTTTTTCACCAAAATAATACTTTTCGAGTTACTTGCGAGTGAATATGTTAATTTTTCTATAAAATAACCACATTTTCAGACGGATTTTCGCAAATAACTCAAAAAGTAATTATAAGGTCAAGAAAAAGTTCTTATCAAAAATATAGCACGTAAAAAAGTGAAAAACATGGTGTAGATATTAGGTCACTATACCTAGTAGAAGCAGAGTTAGAGCTAATGAAAAATAGGTTCATATTCGTCAAATTCCAAATCGAATATTTTAACGTGCCATAACCAAAAAACAAATAACTTATTTGGGGAAAACTCATTTTAACTTTTTTAAAGGGTTAAATGCTTATTTTTGTTTAAAAAAAAAATTTAGCATCAAAAGTAAACAAGTTACGCTCAAAATAAAGTTGGTCCCTTTTTTTTGGTAAGAAATCGGGAAAATCACCCCCTAATTAGCATTTCAAATGAACTTAATTGTTACCACTTCACAAGTTTTTTACTCGCGTACGTATTGGTCATATGATCTGTAAGTTTCATCGGTTCAAAGTTATTATTTTTGAAAGAGCTGTAGTTAAAAGGACTTGAACGAGTCACTTATCATGAGTGTATGCAAATTTAGAAACACCGAATCTTAACCAATTTTTGTCTCACAGGAAAACAGAAGAATGCAAAATATTGAGAAAAGTAAAGCCGACTTTTTCTATTGTATAAGATTTTTGGTATCTCTAACAATTTTTAAGTTATTTAAAAAAAAGCATTTTTTTCAAAATTAAATTTTTTAAAAATTTTATGTTAAAACCAAATTTTTTCAAATATGAGCACTTTGAATCGATGAAACTTACATATCATATATAAACACAAAATAAGTAAAGTAACTTGTAAAGCGGTAACGATTAATTTCATTTAAATTGCTAATTGGGGTATGATCTTCCTAATTTTTTTTTGTCAAAACAAAAGGGTCAACTTAATTTTGAGCGTAACTTGCTAACATTTGGTGACAGAAATTTCTTATATAAAAACAGAAATAAAGCTTTTTTAAACACTTTAAAAAAGTTGTAATGTGTTTTCCGCAAGAATGCTTCATTATTTGGATATTTCACATTGAATTATTCTATTTGGAATTTTTCGAATATGAACCTATTTTTCATTAGCTATAACTCTGCTTTTGCTAGGTATAGAGAACTAATGTATACACCGTTTTGTTCGCTTTTTGACAGGCTATAGTTTTACTGAGAATATTTTTTCGACAAAATGCTTACGTTTTGAGTTATTTGCGAAAAACTGTCTAAAAACGTGGTTATTTTGTTGAAAAATGAACATATTCACTTGCAAATAACTCGAAAAGTATTGATTTGGTGAAAAAACTCTACAGACAAGAAACAAAACAAGAAAGATCAATCAATTTTTAACAATATTTCAAATTAAAATATAAAATAGTTTTTTGAAAATCATATCACAATGTATTTAAAGAAGGGAATATGGAAAAATACAGACCCTTTGAAAAGAGGATTCCCTTCCAATTACAGTCAAATACGAGGGCTGGCCAAGTACCTAAGAGGTGGAGGCCGTGAAACTAAAAGAAGAAAAAGAAGAAAATCGTCGAATTTCAATCAGAGCAATTTCAGAAAATATTGGTGCGAGTATATATCTATCTATGGTGATCTCTAATATGATCTATCCATAGTATCGTTCACAAACTGAATTACACAAAAACTCGATACTGAAAACAAAGGATATTGAAGCATCCAACCTAGAGTCCCGATTTATCGCCTTGTGTTTTTCACATATTTCACTCATATTTCTGGTATTTCTGCAATATAGTCGTTGACGGTAAATTCTCCAATTTATATTGGCACATCACTATCAATCAATTTTTCTAAAAATCTACTAAGGTACCTTTTATGGTGGACAATCGTGA
The DNA here is from genome assembly GCF_917563875.1 of Diabrotica virgifera virgifera. Taxonomy (NCBI): domain Eukaryota; kingdom Metazoa; phylum Arthropoda; class Insecta; order Coleoptera; family Chrysomelidae; genus Diabrotica; species Diabrotica virgifera. The sequence goes on from NC_065450.1 coordinate 28,302,391, forward strand.
TAAAAGTGGAATAATATCTTTTGCTTCAGAACCAAGGACTCGCATCTATATAACACATAAATTTAGCTTTAGTAAGTAAAGCATTTTGTATTGCCACTGGCGACAAAATACGCCAAGCCTATGGTAGCCAATATGAAGGTGCTGGTTGTGGTAATGTTTTTCACTATTTTCTGAAGAGGACAACCACTGTCTATACACTTGTATGCTTAAGGGAGCCTCTCTCTATCCACTCCATTCAGAAAACAAAACTGTATGTATGGCCGATTTTGTGTTCGCAGTCTATCATTCGATATAATATGATTTTAAAAAATAAGTTTAAAATGTGGAACATCAAGCTGATGGTCCGAAAATCATTGCAGAATGCGGATTTTGTTTTCTTTGTTAAAGCAATAAGTGTCGACTTCAGTTATGTTCGTTATTAGTCCGTTTAAATATAATATTTTTGTTAGGCGTTGAGTACCGTTGCACTGTGGTTCCAAATGCCGAAAAGGTGGCCATGCACCTTTAAAGCGTATATTGTTCATACACTTCGGAATTACCTTCGTACTTAAGGGTTTTTGGCATCGCTGATTACGAATATGGCATTATTTTTTTTTAAACAAAATAGCAGATCCAAAGTTGCGGAAAGAAATTGAAAATGTAAATCAAAACGCAAAACTTTTTGTGAAGTTTGATACTTTAAGGTCGCTGATCACAAATCTAATATTTTTTTGAAAAATAAAATGGCGGATCCAATATAGCCGAATTCAAAAGTTTTATTTAAACGCATATGTTTTTGAAATTTTATATTATAAGTACGGTGACCATATGTACTTATTTAAGTAGGACAGTACTTATTTTTAAATATTGTCCTAATGTACTTTAAAACCTTTCTAAGGACACGCGAATGTACTTATTTTTTCTAAAAAATGAACATTTTTATCTTTTATTACTTTTAAACAAATTTCTTTGTATACTGTTCAGGTATTGCAGCTTTTGGGTCTTGATAGTTTCCAATATTTCCATTCTTTTGTTGACTCTTCTCCTGACTTCGTTGTTTGTTACAGGCTCGGTCCATGCTATCTTGAGGTACCTTCACCCACAGTTCAAATGCTTCCAAATTTTTAGTAGTCGACGTGTTAATTAACCATGCTTCTATCCCGTAAACTAGAGTCGAGAAAATATAACACCTTGCCAGCCTAACTCTTAAGTCTTAATTATTTCAGTTCTCTTGCACAAACTACCTTTCTCATTTTATTCAAGTTGGTTCTTGCCTTCTCTATTTGAACTTTGATTTCTTTGGAGTAATCGTTTGTGTGATTAATTATTGTGCCAAGATAGTTATAGTTTTCAACTTGTTCTAAAGTTTTACCTTTAATTGTCAGGCTTTAATCATTATTTTGGGTTTTGATAGCCTCATAAATTTAGTTTTCTTGATGTTTACTGATAATCCATATTGTTCTCATACACTATTGTTCTCTCCATATTGTTGCCCGCTATTACGATAGTGTCGTCCGCATATCTAATGTTGTTAATTGGCGTTCCATTTAGGTACCTTTATTCCTGCTGTTTCTCCCTCAAGAACTTTTTTCATAATTTCTTCAGAGTATGCATTTAATAGTAGTAGTGACAATACACACCCCTGTCGCACTCCTCTTTTAATTTCGAACTCTTCTGATGTGTGTTCGTTAATGCGTATGTGTGCCTGCTGTTTATAATATAGATTTGTTATAATTCAAAGGTCATTGTATTGTAATTGTTTTGCTTTGAGGACGTCCATTAGCTCTTTGTGGCGGACTTTATCGAAAGCCTTGTTGTAGTCTATGAAACGGACGTACATATCCTGGTTCACATCCAAGCATCTCTGGATTAATAGTATAAATCCAAAGTGGGCTTCTTCAATATCCATATCAAGTGTTTGGTAAATGCGTTTATGAATGATCTTTAAAAACATTTTAAGTGTGTGAGACATCAGGATTATGATGCGGTGGTCGCACACAAAACTTCACTGCGCAAGTGAAACATTTTTACAAAAAATGTGTAACCTACCTAGAAAACTAGAGTACAGTGGAACCTCGATAAGTCGGATTAATCGGGACCGCGGCCGATCCGGGTTATCGAAAATCCGGATTAGCCGGAGAATATGGTAAAAATTAATAATATACAGTATACTTACAGATAAACTCCATTATAATTGCAAAAACATGAAGTACATACGCACAGTAGGTACCTACATCTAAATTACGTAAAGTTGTATACAGTATTGTTCATTTCTCGCTAAAAAACTCACGTCAGTTTAGGTTGTGTCAATTTCGGGTGACGAAAATCGGTCCGGGTTAGCCGGACTTCCGGGTTATCGGAGGCCGACTTATCGGGGTTCCACTGTACAAATTTTCATGAATTTAAACTATTCAAAAGCATATATCTAAAGCGGGCTCTACATTCTCGGCGAAGTTACTTCGCCAAAGTTGACCGAAGTTCGAAGTACCCTCTCTACATACTCGTTCTAGATCGCGAGGAAGTGCGATACCGACAAAGATCCCTTTGACCGGACCAACAGAGAATGGAAGTAGAACGAAGTGAGGCAAAGTTACACAAGGTGGCCGTCTACACTCTCGTACTTGTTGAACCTCGATCGACTTCGGCGAGAGTGTGGAGCTCGCATAAGAAGTGAAATAACATGGAACGATGTTTGTTATTCTCTCGAAGCTTTTAAATTGTAAGGCAACCATGTTAAACGAAGATCAACTCTTTGACGAACTGGGAATTTCGAAAGACGTGGCTACAAGTGAAAAAATTGCTGAGTGGAACAGAGGAGAAAAAAATAGTCAGGATCGATGGCTTAAAGTTTTTAAGTGTGTAGATCAATTCAAACTGAAAAACTTGCAAATATTATGCGAATTTATTTTTTGTCTTCCGGGTACTAGTGCGGCTATCGAGAATTTATTTTCTGTAATAAATAATTATTATTGGACGTCGGAAAAGTCACAAATGTCCATATCCACTCTCAAGGCAGCGATGCTAGTGTACGCAAATTTTGATGAGACTTGTATGAAATGTTTCATTTACTTCAGTCGAAGCCGGACCTTCTTATATTAATTTTAAGTTCAGAAAAATATGAATGATGCAAAAAACCGGAAGAAGATGAGGCTATTCCAGGTCCCTCATCTAAAAACTCTTAATTACAGGCTTGTAATTTTTTCAAAGTTAATGTAATGTGTTATGTTTAGTTTAATTGATATAATTTTTTATGTCTAGTTACATAGTTTATTTATTTTTAATGCCAAAAAGTTATACTTGTCCAATAACAAGATACATTTTGCGTTTTTTAATACATTTTTGTTTTTTTGTACTTATTTTTCTTTAAAAAGATATGGTCACGGTAATTATAAGGGACTTTTGAAATTGCTGATTACCAATACATTTTCTTTTTGAAGTACAATATTTACATCCTATGTATTATTTAGGTATAACCGCCCATACATACGCAACAATATGCCAGAATCATGTAATATGCGTCATTTTACACATTTGTATTCAAACATCTGCCAGCAATGCATAGGCAGTTATAGGCAGTTGAAAACAATGTGATTCTGTATCTTCTGATTGTATATTTTGAGATTGATAAACATGAATCGCAGAATTACGCAGAATTATGTACTTTTTTAATGTTTTTTTACGAAATTTTGATTATTTAAAGTATAGTTTTACTGTTTATTTATTAACAAATTTTATGCATTTATTGTAATCAAATATTTAGTGAACTTTTATCTTACATTAATACATACTTAAAAAAGAAGATTCTGCTTTAGAGTAATCAAATTGATAAAGTACAAAACGTTTTACAGCGTTTTCAATATACGCGTTCTTTTGACTTTCACTGCCGGCCAAAATAACATGGCTCACGCTCACTTCTCCCGGAGTTATGAATAAGAATAGCTCCAGTCTGATCCTTATACCTGCGTATTATGACTCTACGATAGTATTAGAAGACAACTGTAAACATAAAAATCCCTAAATAGGTACCTATTAATTTACCTCATGGCCACGTTTTTAGCTTGGAACCATTGTGCGTCGGTTTTAAATGGTTTTATGAGTTTAACATGTGCATTGTCTGGTTCAAGATCATGGCCATTTTTTAGTCGAGATATTGCTAAAAAGTGATAGAGTTCAAATATCTCTGCATCACACTGTCTAGTTACGGAAAGCTATTTAAAGTAATGTGTCGATGTCATAAAGAGAAATCCGTGAAATTATAGTAACTAATTTAGAGACGTATTAAATAATGTTCATTATTTAATGTTCTTAAACAATAAACAAAAATAACAGGAAAATTCAGTCAATATTTTAACTAAACAAATACATAAAATGCTGCACATGAATTGTGTAACATCAATTTTTTATCAAATATTTTACGCTGAACCATTATTAGGACTGCTCGGGATAATGATGGCGTTTTTTATTCGAATTCGAAAATATATCAAATTAAAACGCACCGATTATATTAATGAGAATTATAGGATGAATAATTCAACGTTTCCTAAATATGTTACTTGTTATTGATTAGCATCACCAATCAATGAAAGGTATTAGAGCGGGCTGTATCCTCGCCCCCGTTAGCAAAATTATTCCGATTCGATTTTTTTGCACAAACTTACTCAAAAAGAGGTATTTATAATAAATCCAAAGGGGGCCAGGAGGTGCCGTGGTAGAAAAATTGTTTAACACTAGAAAGTCAGGCTTAGCTTACCTACCTAGAAAGCCGGAAGAGATCATTTTGGCCCCACGTTCTTTAATCAACTTAAAATCAGTTTAAAGAAATTAAATCTACTCTAGACGACAGAATCTGATTTTATTTTTTACTTTCATTGTTTAACACATTCGCTGTCTATCAAAAACATTCGGAATACCATACAGTTTGCAGTTTTTGATATTTGCCACACATTGCCTTGTTATAGCCGCGGCAATGATTGGAAGTATGATTTCCTTTACAAAATATTTTCAACTGATATTTTTGTCGTTTTTGGATAGTAACAGTGATAGTTGTTGGTAGACCTGGTGTTGCTAGGCATAGTTCCAGATTTCGGGAGGCAAGGTGTGGGGCCCATAATACTTACAAATACTGAGTCTACTTCCAGTTATTTCTTTATAAATAATCCATGCATTTATTGCTTCCAAGTCAAGAGTATTATAAAACACGTACATAGGCCATCGTCTTGAAGTTACTCTTGTAGTATAAAGACGCGTCATTTGGTCCTTATTCTTCTTAAAGTTCTGCTCCTATCGGAGATTGGAAATCATTCTGGCAATTATAATTTTGTTGGTTACGCGCCGGAATAGTTCAATTGAGCTGCATCCAAACCATTCACGGAGATTGCGTAGCCACGAGATTTTACGTCTTCCTACGCTTCTTCTGCCTTTGATTTTGCCCTGCATTATATTCCTTAATAGTTCGTATTTTTCACCTCTCATGATGTGCCCCAAGTATTCCAACTTTCTGATTTTTGTGGAATTTAAAACTTCGCATAGTTTTCCTAGTTGTTCGAGCACTTGTGCGTTTGTTTTACGATCTGTCCATGATATTTTCAGAATACGTCTATAACACCACATTTCGAATGCTTCCAGGTTTTTAATGTTGGATTGTTTTAGTGTCCATGCCTCAACCCCATACAAAAGGGTGGAGAAAATATAACAACGAAGCATTCTTATCCGGAGCGTTATATTGACATTGCGATTACAGAAAAGTTTCTTCATTCTGTTAAAAATGGATCGTGCAATTTCAATGCGGCATCTTATTTCTTTTGTCTGATCAGTATCTTCTGTGGTCCATGCTCCAAGGTATTTGTACGAAGATATTTGCTCAATTTCTGTATTATCCAGTACTAGTCTAACTTTGATGTTTTGTGCTTTTGTAAATACCATGAACTTGGTTTTCTTCAAATTTATTTTTAGTCCATAATCGTTGCAATGTATATTTAGTTGTTGAGCAAGGTGTTGCAATTCTTCCAGTGTTCCCGCTAGAAGTACGGTATCGTCAGCATATCTTATATTATTAAGTGGCCCACCGTTTATTATTAGGCCCTCATTGACTTCAGCCAACGCTAATTCTGAGATGGCTTCACTATATAAATTAAATAACAATGGTGATAAAATACACCCTTGGCGCACCCCACGGCGAATCTGGATACCCTCAGTCAGTTCAATTGGTCCTCTACACCCACAATTGTATCTTTGTGTTCACTTGTGTTCACCAACAATTTTATCTTTATTACGTAGATGATCAGTACCAGTATTGTAACAGTTAGAAATAGGGTGGAAGAAGAGTTCTAGTAGGATGAATACTATTTCTTAAATAGAAAGGGATCTGGAGAAAAATTAGGGGATATTTCTAAAAGCTACTTGCTGCGGCAGCTCATGGTTGTGCGGTGGCGGATCATAGGTTCGTTTAAGGAACTAGGGAGTATCAACTACTATTACCAAATGAAATAAGAGTACTTACACAGATATCCTAGGGTGTTTATATAGAAATGATCCTGGATATATTTTGTTTGAGGGCGCCTTACCAGGAGTTTCTTTTATACAATCCAATATTTTCTTGATATGTATACTCTAAAATACTTTTAAATGTGTGGTTAAAATTTTTGCTAATAGGTAGTTATAAATAAACAGGACAAATAAAATTACATATTTATTGAAAACTTTTCCTGTCAAAAAAAACAAAACAAACATTAGGTTTTATAGGTTACATTGGCGATATTTACCTGTGACTAAAATATATCTACTTTCTATAAAATAGATATGGTGCACCAAAAAATAAGCAAATTTATTGTTTATTGACTTGATATCTGACACATTTGAAATATTGCATTTATATTATTAAAAAGGAAAAATGTTTATTTTTACTGAAACTTGAAAAGAACAACTGTCAGTTACGTCACTTGTCAAATATCATTCCAAAAATATTTATCTCAATTAATTTTTATATGGTTAAATCACAATTTTGATTTAACAATCTTTTTATAATGATGGAAGCAAATATCTTTCTCATCCAATCAAAAGTTTACTTGTTATATTTTTATTTTTAAATTAAAAAAATTATTAATATTTATCAAAAAAAATTACTTTAATCCTTGAATCTAAATTTTTAATTAAAATAGTCACTATACCTTAAACTTTGAAAATATTCATCTGTCACAACATTACTTCACCATCGGAAAGTTTTGACAGATCACTCATACGTCACTCGACGAATGACTGGAAAATTCCACTGCTACGGTGATATTATGTAGGTATTATACCATAACAAACAGGAAAATGCTAATTTACCTCTAGTTTTCTAATCCAGGAAACTTAGGTTTAATCCATTACCATGTAACCATAACCAATATTATTATAACCAGCTATAAAGGTAATAACAGCTCACCGGCTTCATAAAGGATTAAATACGCCATACCATAAGTTTACAAGAGCGTATAAACCAAAATTTCACTAAACAACAGAACTGCTACACTATTAAATGATCAACCCATTAATTATCCTTAACAAAAGAACTTTAATATATCCCAAATTTAACTTGGAAATTCTTTTGTGGAACTAATATATGCCGGTTAGAATCTAACTTTTTGACATGTTTATCCGTCAAAAACTATTTTCAGACTCCGCGTTCTTTGCAATACATTCTAAATCTTTCTATCGATGTCGAACTAAACTTCGGTTTTTCGTTCGTCACAGCCAATCACGACTCACGATTTTTACTTGACATTTGAATTGGCCAATGATTGCTTTCTGGTTCTGTCATAATTCTAGAATATGATTATGACAAATACGCAGTTATACCAATACAAGAAGAACGCTTGGAAAATTACCTCTAACACGCATTTCTTCTAAGAATATAACAAGGTATTGTGAAACAGTTCATAGGCGGGTTATAAATTTTTATTTGACTTGAATTTCTATAAAGAACTGACAAAAATATTTGGATTTACTTAGAAAAGGATTGTAAAAACTATATAAATTAATATATTTATATTTCCGCTGGTTTTATAAATGTTATAACAGCCTCCTCCGAAAAGAGAAAACTCGGATAGAATATTCAGTTTTCGATAAACTAAACAAGAAATCAACCATGATTCCTTGAGTGAGGCAAAACAATCACATCAAAAAAAAATTATTATTATTATTTTTTTTAGATGATGGCAAGTGGGGATTAAATTAAACAAACAACAAACGTTACGGATTGGGCTAGCGTACCATCGATCGCCAGACTCTTTAAAGTCGAGTAGACTAACATGTTTCATGACTCTAAAATGAACTGTAGGTGACAAGAGTTTCTGTGTCTTGGGGAAGAAATAAATCTTATGCCCTGTGTGGACCTCGCTGACATTCACAACAGTAACACAAGTGATATATATATTATATAATATATCATATAATATATACCATATACCAGAGCAGACACAGCCTCATCACCTCGTTGCCTAACCGGGAGTGGTTTTCAAAAACTAAAAAAAATCATTTGAGCTCTAGGCTCAGCAGATAGGCATCTGCTTTAACTCCACTAAAAGCCTAGCGAGTTTCAGGGAATTTTTATCGGCAACGGTTCAGCAAAAGTGAGGATTTAGAATCTCCATTCTAAATACCTCAATGAGACAGAATGTACTCATTTGTCTCAAGTCGGGATCGGTAACTTTACGTTAAACGTCTCACAGGGAATATACTCAGTTCAACAACTAGACTAAAATAAAAGAAGACTAAAAAAGGGTATAAAACAAGGACTAAAAACGACATACCCAAATCAAAGAAGATGTCTTTTTCTTATCAAGACTAAGGAAAATAAAAAAATTAAGGGGAACAGAGAATAGGGAATCAGGACTAAGGGGATGACATATTATCTTCATCAGATACAAAAGGTTTTAAATCTTTAACATGCCATTTACCAAGATCAGAACCGTTTAAATCAGAGAGACGATACACCACTGGTGACAACTTTTCTCGGACAGTAGCTTCAATGTACCTCGGTGCTAGCTTAGACATAAACTTGTTAGCTGCATTAGACAGGACTTTATTCCTTTTCCATACTTTATCTCCTACTTGGAATTGGACTTCTCTTCTTCGTAAGTTGTAACTTCTAGTGTTACGTTCATATCCTTTTCGAAGATTAGCCCTGACTTTTTCGAAGACTTGACTTAATCCTTTTACTTCTGAAGCGTACATATCACGGTTACCAGGAATAATTTCTAGATCTTGGTTCCATTGATCTTTTTGATCAATACCATAGTAATTTCCACTTAGGGGAACATGACGGCCATAATTAAGGAAAGCTGGGGTATATCCAGTTACTTCATGCTTTGCAGTGTTAATAGCTTGTCTGATCTTTGCTAAATTCTTGTCCCAATCTACGTGGTTTTTTACATACATACGGATTGCTGTTCCAATTGTTTTGTTATTCCTTTCCACAAAATTACATTGTGGTGCATACACGGGGCTAAACCATACTTTCTGAACATTATACCTACTACAGAGATTAATTAGAAGAGGGTTGTTCAGATTTGAGGCATTATCACAAATCACATACTGGGGGACACCAAACATCAGGAAGACATTATCTTCCAAAAATTCAACTATACTCTTAGCTGTAGCCTTCCTCAAAGGATGGACTAAGGTATATTTACTAAACCAATCAGCAACCACTAATAACCACGTATAACCTTTTTTTGAACGAACAAAAGGACCAATCAGATCAACGGCAACTATCTGCCAGGGGAATTGAGCTTCTCTTTGCTTACCCATTTTACCTAATGGAGCATGATTTGGTGTTTTCTGAGCACCACACACTCTACATGATCTGACAAACTTAAGCACATCACAACGCATTTTTGGCCAATAGTACCTTTCTTGAATACGGGACAAAGTTTTATAGAATCCAAAGTGAGCACATGTAGGTGGCTCATGACAAGATTGCATAACTTCTAATCTTTGGGGTTTGGGTACTAAAATTTTCCATTCAACATCATTAGTCTTGAAAGAATTTGGGGATGGGGCATACTTGTAGATAAAATCATTTTCCACTTTCCATTGTGGAAAATTATCAGGGGAACGGAGTATCTTCGATCTTAAATCATCGAACCAAGGGTCTATTCTATCTATATCTATTTCTAGATAATTAACATTTTGGGTATCATTGGTATGGGCTCGGGATAAAGCATCAGGGACTAAATGGGATGTTCCTTTTCTATGAATCAAATCGAAAGTATGTTGTCTAAGGCGCATAGCCCACCTGGCTAATTTGCCTGTAGGATTGGACAGTTTATTCAACCAGAGAAGTGAATGGTGGTCAGTAATGACCGAAAACTTAACTCCTTCAATATAACCTCGAAATTTCTCGATAGCGAAGATCACTGCGAGACATTCTCGCTCTGTAACTGAATAATTTCTTTCAGCTCGGGAAAGGGACCTACTAGCATAAGCTATAACTTTTTCTTCTCCATCAATAGTTTGAGTCAAGACACCACCAAGACCGGTGTCAGATGCATCACATTGCACAACAAAAGGAAGTTCGAAATTGGGTTGGGCTAAGATAGGGGCAGAAATTAGGAGTTCTTTAATTTTCAAAAAAGCTTTTTCAGCTTCACTAGTCCAAACTACTGGTTGTTTTTTCTTTCGATGACCTTTAAGGAGGTCATTAATAGGGGAGGCTAAACTGGAAAAATCTTTAACGAAACGACGATACCAGGAACACATACCTATAAATCTTTTAATTTCAGTAGAATTAGATGGCCTAGGATAATTAACCATAGCTAAGATTTTTTCAGGATCTGCTTTAAGGGAATTGTTACCAACTACATAACCAAGATACTTCAATTCAGATTTAAAAAAATCACACTTATCGATGTTAATGGTCAAGTTTGCTTCTTTAAGTTTATCTCTTATTGTTTTCAACAATTGGATATGTTCTTCAAAAGATGGGGTACATACTATGATGTCATCTAAATAACAGAATATATAGGGTTCAAACTCAGGTCCAAAGATAGCATCAACTAATCTTTGTTGAATCTGTGCACTATTACACAAACCAAAGGGAACAGAAGTGAATTGAAAAGAACCTCTACCAGAAACATTAAAGGCTGTCTTTTTCCTAGAGTCAGGATGCAGCGGGATTTGCCAAAAAGCTTTTCTTAAGTCAATGGAACTAATGCACTTAGCTCCTCTAAGTAACGAAAGAATTCTGTCTATTTGGGGCAAAGGATATGTATCATGAACAGTGACTTCATTCAATGAACGACCATCAAAACAAAACCTATATTCACCTGACTTTTTCTTTACTAATAATACAGGACTTGACCATGGGGATTGGGCTGGTTCGATTACTCCTAATCGTAACATATCGTCTAACTCTTCATGTAGTATTTTATTCATGTACGGGGATAAAGGATATTGTCTTTTCTTAAATGGTTTTGCATCACCAGTGTCAATAACCATTTCAATCTTATTGGTTCTTCCAATATATTTAGAACTAGAAATTTCCTCAAAAGAAGCGACTGTTGAATTTACTAAATTCTTTTCGGTGGGAGAAAATGAGTCTACAGAATACAAAGTTTCGGTTTTCTCTTCCTTTTGGGAAGAATGCCATGTTCTATCTCTAAAATTCAACAACACCGAAAATGTATGCATAAAGTTACTTCCTAAAATAAAACTATGGGGAACGGAGGGTACTACAAGAAATTTTACCATTTGGGAAACACCATCCGCCTCAATTGGAAGATCAATATTACCAACTACGGATTTATGAGAACCATCTGCTAAGCAGACATGTTTACAGGGAGTAGAATTATAATTAATTCCTTGGGAATTCAAAAATTTAATTCCAGTGGCACCTACTACGGATGTAGTGCAACCACTATCTAAAAGAGCGATAAAAATTTTAGAAAAGATAGAAATACTAATGTGAGGACGTTTATCACGATCTTTTTCAAAAAGAGGGTTAAGTATGCTTCGGGAAGGTTTGTCGGGCTTAACTCTAACTGGAGTGCAACTGCCGACTGGCTGCACACTACCTAGTTTTTTTGACACTTACAGGAGGAAGTGCTCACACCTCTCTGACCACAATGAGAACAAAATATTTCTCTGTATCTACAATCGCGAGAAACATGATTGTGCTTACCACAAAAACAACAAAAAATTTTTCTAGGGTTTCTTTGTGTTTGGTAGGGAGGGGATTTCATCAAAGGAGGTGGATAAGAAGACTGATTTCTGTGGGGTGGATAAGAAGAAGAAGACTGATGTCTTTCTGGTGGATAAGAAGACTGATGTCTTTCTGGTGGATAATAAGACTGATGTCTTTCTGGTGGATAAGAAGACTGATGTCTTTCTGGTGGATAAGAAGAAGATTGATGTCTTTCTGGAGGATAAGAAGAAGATTGATGTCTTTCATCAGTATCTACTGTAGGATTGGGTCTCTCATTTCTCTGTCTGGAATTGGTATTGGATTTCTTAAAAGGATGATCTTGCTTTTCTGGTTTGTCTCTTTTGGGGTTTTAAGGCTTGTCTTGTTTATCAAGTACCTGAAAATTCTCTTGGGGTTTCTCTGTATCTTCTAATGAGATACCAGCAAGACCTTTTGTAGTTTGAAGCAGAGGCAAAACATTTTGCTCCAAACGTTTAACAGTAGAGACTAAAATTTCTACCGTGGGAAAATCTTGAAGGGCTACGAGTGGAATATAATCCACTAAAATATTTTTTCTTAAGATTTTAACTCGTTGTGCTTCAGATGGGTACTCTTCCAAACGTCTAAAGAGATTCTCCATGATTGAGGAATAAATAGTGATTGACTCGGACTTTTTTTGTTTTCGACTTTTAATATCGTCGTAGAGATTATCATTGTAATCTGGGGGTAGGAAAGCAGTTTTGAGTAAGGTTATCAACTCATTCCAACTGTTAACTGTATTTCTAACACTTCTATACCAAATGGCAGCGTTTCCGTCAAATAAGTCAAAAGCTGATCTAAAAAGGACATCTTGAGAAATATTTCTGGACCTAGCAGAATCTCTTATTTTTTCTAAAAATGTGGGAAGGGCTTTACTCTCACCATTAAATTTGATATTTAAATCAGAAACTCTAACAGGAGTTGAAACTTGTATAATAGGGGCCGAAACTGAACTAATAGGGGCAACAGGGACTGAAGTTGTATCACTAGTCGATGGGATGGACATATTATCGGATGTCTCTTCCTTTTCCAAGACATCTCCTGTCAACATCAATAAATCCATTTTATAGTTTTCAATAACTTCTTTTACTTTTTCATCTACATTGTCAGGGAAATTTTCTAATCTGAAATCCAGATGAGTGGACCTTGTTTTGAAACGAGCAAAGTCAGCCTTTGTTGACTGTGCATCCATCGTTTTTGCAATATTTTGCAAATCTTTGAGTATTGCCTGAATTGCAGGTAACTCTTTATCTGGATCGACTACATTTTTAGTAAAATCGATTGCAGATGAGGTAGTCTCTTTACTTAACTGACCTCTCAATAACTTACGTTTTTCTTCAACGTTTTTATTTTGTACCTTAAAACCTCTTATGAACAGTTCATAAGATAACTCTTCTGTTTTCAGATCATTTACCTGGGTAGACTTCATTTTTAAAACTGGGGTGAAAGTAACACGCAAGGGAAAGACAGAAGGGAATAGTAGAAAATATGATTTTCAACAAAGGACCGTTTCTATTTATCAAACGAAAGCAAACGTCACCTGTCCAACGTAACCGGATCCCAAATCACCAGTCTTGTCACAGCTTCTGCTCTTGGCCTACAATCATTCAGTAAATAAAAGAGGGGTCAATGAACTATTTGTCAAAAATTCACACTCACATACTAACAGGGAACAACAGACTCAAAAAATTTAGACACAACAGGGATATTCAAACACAAACAATATTGAAACTTGCTTCTCGAATGAGCTTACACAGGAAACACCAACAATGGTTCTTGTTCCGATAATTAATGGAAGTGTTCCTAGACAACTAAGCACGCTTCCTCTATCACGAGTATTACACTTGTGATGTATTCTGGTACAAGAAGGGAAAAAAAAGTATTAATCGGACTGACTAACTCGTTTACTTCACGGGTAGGCTCGGACTAATTCACAGATAGGCTCCAAATAATTTACACGTAGGCTCCAACTAACCTTTGGTATCCTTATGACACTGACAAAGCTAGATTAGTTGAGAAAAAAATAATGGGACTAAAAGCTCAAACGGAAACTACCAGACTATACACATATACTCAAACGACGAACAAAAAATATCACAAAATCAAGTTATTCTGTAAAAAATTGTCAATCAATTATGAATAAATGCACAAATACAACAATAATGTTATACTTTTTTAAATAGTTTCAATATCAAAATGTTCAACACTACTTATATAGACTACCTGTCTATATTATACTCATCAATATTTAGAAAAAATTCAAATAATGCTTTCACCATGGGTACTGTATCAACATCTACCATAAATACATACATAAAAATAATGTTGATACACTACAATGAGTACATATTTATACCTATTAAAAAATTTATACCACTTCGTAACTTTAAAAGAAAATGTAGGGGCTCTTTCTAGGTTACCGACATAAATTTTAGCGTTTTGGGCTAAACTACGTTAGGATACTGATATGATAGTATTATTGATCTCAAATCTGGGGCAAAAAAATAATTTAGGTTGACAAACAGTTGGGACTAGCTAAAAAAAGTAAACTGTTTGGGAACAACTTAATGATAGGACTGGGGAAGAAATGAGACAGATTTGTAGCTTGATACGTTGGGTGCTATTTGTAGCTAGACACTGAAAGAGGCAGAAAAATGAATCGGCCCCACATTCTAGGGCGACATTTGTAACAGTTTGCGTACAACTGGAGCCGGAAGGAGGCTAAAAATGAGTCGAGCCACACACGTTGGGCGGCATTTGTAACAGTTAGAAATAGGGTGGAAGAAGAGTTCTAGTAGGATGAATACTATTTCTTAAATAGAAAGGGATCTGGAGAAAAATTAGGGGATATTTCTAAAAGCTACTTGCTGCGGCAGCTCATGGTTGTGCGGTGGCGGATCATAGGTTCGTTTAAGGAACTAGGGAGTATCAACTACTATTACCAAATGAAATAAGAGTACTTACACAGATATCCTAGGGTGTTTATATAGAAATGATCCTGGATATATTTTGTTTGAGGGCGCCTTACCAGGAGTTTCTTTTATACAATCCAATATTTTCTTGATATGTATACTCTAAAATACTTTTAAATGTGTGGTTAAAATTTTTGCTAATAGGTAGTTATAAATAAACAGGACAAATAAAATTACATATTTATTGAAAACTTTTCCTGTCAAAAAAAACAAAACAAACATTAGGTTTTATAGGTTACATTGGCGATATTTACCTGTGACTAAAATATATCTACTTTCTATAAAATAGATATGGTGCACCAAAAAATAAGCAAATTTATTGTTTATTGACTTGATATCTGACACATTTGAAATATTGCATTTATATTATTAAAAAGGAAAAATGTTTATTTTTACTGAAACTTGAAAAGAACAACTGTCAGTTACGTCACTTGTCAAATATCATTCCAAAAATATTTATCTCAATTAATTTTTATATGGTTAAATCACAATTTTGATTTAACAATCTTTTTATAATGATGGAAGCAAATATCTTTCTCATCCAATCAAAAGTTTACTTGTTATATTTTTATTTTTAAATTAAAAAAATTATTAATATTTATCAAAAAAAATTACTTTAATCCTTGAATCTAAATTTTTAATTAAAATAGTCACTATACCTTAAACTTTGAAAATATTCATCTGTCACAACATTACTTCACCATCGGAAAGTTTTGACAGATCACTCATACGTCACTCGACGAATGACTGGAAAATTCCACTGCTACGGTGATATTATGTAGGTATTATACCATAACAAACAGGAAAATGCTAATTTACCTCTAGTTTTCTAATCCAGGAAACTTAGGTTTAATCCATTACCATGTAACCATAACCAATATTATTATAACCAGCTATAAAGGTAATAACAGCTCACCGGCTTCATAAAGGATTAAATACGCCATACCATAAGTTTACAAGAGCGTATAAACCAAAATTTCACTAAACAACAGAACTGCTACACTATTAAATGATCAACCCATTAATTATCCTTAACAAAAGAACTTTAATATATCCCAAATTTAACTTGGAAATTCTTTTGTGGAACTAATATATGCCGGTTAGAATCTAACTTTTTGACATGTTTATCCGTCAAAAACTATTTTCAGACTCCGCGTTCTTTGCAATACATTCTAAATCTTTCTATCGATGTCGAACTAAACTTCGGTTTTTCGTTCGTCACAGCCAATCACGACTCACGATTTTTACTTGACATTTGAATTGGCCAATGATTGCTTTCTGGTTCTGTCATAATTCTAGAATATGATTATGACAAATACGCAGTTATACCAATACAAGAAGAACGCTTGGAAAATTACCTCTAACACGCATTTCTTCTAAGAATATAACAAGGTATTGTGAAACAGTTCATAGGCGGGTTATAAATTTTTATTTGACTTGAATTTCTATAAAGAACTGACAAAAATATTTGGATTTACTTAGAAAAGGATTGTAAAAACTATATAAATTAATATATTTATATTTCCGCTGGTTTTATAAATGTTATAGTATAAGTATAACCATTTACAATAAACATACATAAATATTATTTTACCCATCCCACAGGAATTTGAAAGAAAGGCTCGTCGAATTTCCCAGAAAACGATAATAACTTACACAGGGCCAATTTGGCCCCTTTAGACTTCTATGGTAGATTTGTTAGAAAAACCATTTAATAAATTTGGTAAACAATATTTTTTTGTGCTAAAGAAATCTTTGTATCAAAATATTAAAAGTCATAAAATATGAGATTATTATTGCCTCAAATAAAAAAACTACAATAACTTCAAATCGCAACAGGGGCCAAATTGGCCCCTCCGACTTTCTAGTGTTAAACAATTTTTTTTAAACATATTCACAAAAATAATTTTTTTATTTCAAATATATGTTTTTATATAATTTGGGTCATTCTGAACAAAAAAGGTCTTTTATCATTTTTCTATAAAATTGATTTTTGTCGATTTATACGCGATTTAAAATTTAAAAAATGCGAACATGACCATTTTCAAGGCTTAATAACTGGAGTAAAAATCATTATTATGAAAGTCAAAAAGTGGCCACATCAAAGTTTAAAACCCCTCCTTCAAGATCCTGAAGAAGTTTTTGTCACTGTTTTATTACGAAGCTATTATTTTTAATTATTAAAAATTATTAAAAAAAAAAAATGCGAAAATAGCGATTTTTAAGGCCTAATAAATAAGACTACTGCGTATACCTCGACAACAATAAATTTTAGAGAAAAATCACAGAAGACCTTTTATGCTAAGAATGATTCAAGTCATCTAAAAAAAATTTGTTCGAAGTGAAAAAATCATTTTTTTGAATTTGTTTAAAAACAATTGTTTTAACAATTTTTCGACCACGGCATCGTCTGGCACCCTGTGGATTTGTTATTAGGACCTCTTCATAAGTAAGTTTGTGCAAGAAAATCTAATCGAAATAATTTTGCTAATGGGGGCGACGATAGAGCCTGGACTATAACGTTAATTGTTATTAATTAAAAATACCAGCTTTGTAATATAATAATGACAAAAATTTCTTCAGGATATTGCAGGAGAGCTTTTACACTTTGGTTTTTGTGACTTTCTTACTTTCATAGTATAATTTTTAAATTAAGCCTTGGAAGTGTCCATTTTCGCATGTTTCAAATTTTAAATCGCGTATTACTCGACAACAATTAATTTTTTAATGTTGTTCTGAAGCTATTTTAGTTGGGGTTGATTTCATGTAATCGAATGAACTATCTTTCAGTAAAGTCGTCCCAGGAACGCAACTCATAAATATTGGCAATATCATTTTAAAGTCTTCTACTTTAAAATGTATCATATGTATCTGAATTGCCGATATAAATGAGTCAAATTAAATAAATTATTAGAAGAATTTTTTTACTAAGCAACAACATTTTTGTTTATATTAATAGTATTTTGTATTTTGACAACGGCACCCGATTTGGGCGTCGAAACGTTAATAAAAATCATTTTTTAATAATATTGTGGCTTATTTCCCATTCTAAATAGTTAAAATTAATTTTTTATTAGCAATGAAAATATAGTCGATTCGCTAATCTGAGACACAACTGTCTACACTACAATCACAATATAGAAATAAACAGACCAAGACACGCTGAATGCACGAGGAGCACTCCCAAATCATGATTTGGGAGTGCTCTTCATGCTTGTTTATTTCTAGCGCATCTTTATTGTGGTTTTAGTGTAGACAGTTGTGTCTCAGATTAGCGAATCGACTATATTAATTTTTTATAATTTGTTTAAAAAAATTGTTTAAACAATTTTCCGGCGGCGGCATCTCCTGGTACCCTGTGGATTTGTTATAAGGACCTCTTTTTGAGTAAGTTTGTGCAAAAAAAATCGAATCTGAATAATTTCGCTAACGGTGGCAACGATACAGCCCGGTCCATATTTAATGTACTAAAATTACCAGTATTTTGTATCCCAAAGAACGTAAATATGAAACAGGTGTTTTCAAATAATTAATAGGATTATTGAATGGAAACACTTTTTGATGAATCGTCGTGGCAATGAATTTTTTTGTGTTGTATTTTTTCCTCGGCGGTATTGTCGAGAGAGTATATCGTCATCGTCACGGCAAAACTCACTAAATCCACTTTTGTCAAAATTGAGTTAAGTGTCCTGATCGATTCATAATATCAATTTTCATAGTCTGGCAGAAATAACGAAGTCCTGGAAAGTACGTAGAGATGGTTGCCTAAATTACTGAATATACATAAGTCCAAAATTACCATTTTGTTGTCAGGCAGAAGTCACTAAAGGTTCGTTTTCTCAGATCTGTTACTTTGGACTTAGTGACTTTTGAGGCGACGACGACGATATTATAACAAATAATAAATATTATACCCTTATGTAATGTTGGTAGGGGAGCCCAAGCGGGGATTTTTGCAGGTTACTCGAGCGCGTCAGAAAATCACATGGGGAGAAACATTGTACCCTGTAAATGTACCCCGACCATAATATATTATACTGGCTTTTAATAGAGAATAGAGGGTAGTTCGTTAAGGGTTGTCCGAAATAAATCTATCATTCGAAAAAGTCAAAAATAAGTTAAGTATTGTCCTTTTCATGATCATTTTTCAGTGCGTAACAAATGATAGGAAAAAGGGTAAGTCCGTGATAATACAAATTTATGACATTTATTCTAACATGACATTTTAGATAAATCTGACAGTTGTCACATTCTATTTTCAATTTGGAATAAGAACAAATCAAATGTGTTTCTTGCATTTATAAAATGGTATTTTCTTTGATTTGTATAGTCTTATAAATTATACAGATTATATTTGTAATATTATTATCTAATTAAAAAAATATATATTTTTATTATGGCGCCATCTATCGGCAACTAGAATAACTAGAATAAATGTTATAAAAATGTCACCGACGAAATGTAATCACAGACGTGCCTTTTTTTCTGTCACATACAATTTAATGCGTTAGAAAGAAATCGAAAAACTGTGACGCACTGAAAGATGATCATGAGAAAAAGAATATATGCACAACAGTGAATATTTCAAAAATCTGACGATTTGTTCGGGGCATAAGGAAATGGGCGAGTCACAAAATTTCACAAAAAAAATATATTTCGCAAAATGAACGTGAGGTCGAAAAACTGAAAAATACAAGATCAATATTTTTCAAAAATTTATCAAATCATATCAAACATAACCCTCCAGGGAGAGGGGTGAAGGTAAATTTAAAATTTTAAATAGGAACCCCGCTATATTTCACGAAATAAACACCAGACCGAAAAACTGTAAAATGCACGTATTCAATATTTTTGAAAAATCTATCGAATGGCACCAAACACGACCCCCTCACTAAAACGGAAAATTGAACTTAACATTTTTTGGTTTGAGGACCTAATCTTTGCAACCCTTTGGTCCCCACAAAAACTCGAGTAACTGCAAATTTAGCATACTTGCCTCCCCTACTTATGGAATATTTAGAATTATCATGCCAAGTGAAATTTTTTTACTGCAATCCTTAGTCCTCCCAGTGTCATAGAAACAGGATTTATTTTCCGAATGCGATGGGCAAATATGGGCAGAATAAAATAAAGGGAAGAATTTGGAAAACTCTTCTTCTTCTTCTTCTTCTTCTTCTTCTTCTTCTTCTTCTTCTTCTTCTTCTTCTTCTTCTTCTTCTTCTTCTTATATTAGTCCTCTTGGCCTGTTCTTAACCGATTTTGAGCTTATATTCGTAGCTGTCATGTTGACTGCCAGCTATCTAGCCACCTTTTAAAGGACCTTCTTATTGGTCTCTTCCCTGTTGGCGTCGAATTCCTGGCTACACGGGCTTGAAGGGCTTTTCATTCACAGTCATTTGTTTCGAGCTTCTGTCATGTGTCACATACTATTAATATATCTACGTCATACATTATTAGTATATACTGGGTACATACACCAATGATACAAACCAAAGACGTATGACTCGAGCCCTGCGGGCTCTCGTGTCTATTGCCAGACAACAAATTTTCGAAAAACTGTCGCATTATTTTCAATTTATTCTCACTCTCTTGTGATATTATACCCGATAATTTTTGATAATTTCCCGTCGTCAAGTATATTACGTCAGATGCCCTTCGTTGCTACGAAAAAATACATTCAGTGACCTTAATGACAATTAATGTTTTACAAATTATAAAAGTGATGATTTTCAACCGTCAAATTAATATTTATAACTGTTTATTTAAGTGTACTAATTTGTAATTACAGTGGAACCCCGATAAGTCGGCCCCCGATAACCCGGAGGTCCGGCTAACCCGGACCGATTTTCATCAGATAAACATTTTGATTTTCAATATTTTGTATTTTTCAATTTAATTGTGGCTTATTTCCAATCAAAATAGTTAATTATCAGACAAACCTTTCAACAATAAAAATGTATGTAATATAATATTTGAGAGATAATGTGTACCTATGTGTGTAATTTGAACTACAATATGTATACGATATTAAAAATGACTCATAGCACACGCCGCAGAAACAACAGCCACCTGTCTGTAGTATCTATTCCTTTTTATTTCAAACTGTCAGCATTGTTTAGGAAAGGCTATTTAAAAAATTCTTTTATAAACAATGGTCTTTAGTATTGTGTGTGTTGTATTGTTCGCTTCCATTTGCTTACGTTTGGGTTTGGTGTTTTTTTAGTAATTTTAATGAGTAGGTACTGTGCATATTTATAAATATATTTCATGTTATTTCAATTCCAACGGAGTTTATCTGTAAGTATACCGTATTTTATTAATTTTTACCATATTCTCCGGCTATCTCGGATTTTCGATAACCCGGATCGGTCGCGGTCCCGATTAATCCGAGTTATCGAGGTTCCACTGTACATTAATAAATTACATTAAAATTTTGGTTTTGAACAGATTTATTCATGAAATAATCGCAACAAATTGCACTCGATCTCTAAAATTAATATAGAATTTTAGAGCTCTTGTGCAATTACTACTGAAAATTTGGTTTTAGGTTCTACTTACCCTTTACTTTAAAGTTGGAATTGTGTCGTTGGTTGCTTTTACTTGGAAGGCGAAAGCCATCCCTTCTCATGGGTGAGAAAACATACTTTTGAAATAAGTCCAGAAATGGATAAATTGACTCTAAGCAACTTTTGTTTTTTTTGGCGAAGTTAATTCGTTTTGAGATATTTGCAAGTAAAAATGTTTATTTTCGACAAAAAAAACACGTCTCGTGCAGTTTTCCTCAAATAGCTGAAAAAACAAGTATTTTGTTAAAAAAATAATATGCTTAGCAAAAATACAGCTTATATAATTTCGCTATGTATCAATTTCAATGGTTTTCCCATAAATCGTCAATTGCTTTCCGCTAAACACCATTACTTAATTTTTGCCGGTTTAACGCTGTTTTTGATAAGCTTTCATGAGTCTGGTTATATTCAACTATACTGTTACAAATATTTAAAGTTTTAACAAATGCTTTGCCACTTCTTCCTACACACTGCCAACGTTTGATATTATCAGCAGGCATTTGATGGAAGTTTTAGTCAGCACAGTAATTCAAGAAAGAGCCAACAGACACCACGAGAAATTGGAAGGCCACCCCAACCAATTAATAGTACCATTACTGCAGCCACTAAACAACAGAAGATTGCGAAGATTATGGCCCATAGATCTTCGCTGAAACTGAGGTGAAACCGCTGGGTGATGTACCTCATAACGCCATTTTAGTGTACAATACTACATTGATATAAGTTATTGTACTTGTTATCAAATTAACTCATAGAATATATAATTCTGATTGTTAATAAATGCTTACAAAAAAAATTGATGGAAGTTATACTTGCAATTGTCAATAAATAACATAGACTTGCCCATTTTACTTATTTCAGATTTCTTTATCATGAAATTTTTCTTCTTCTTCTTCTTCGTTTTATATAGACAGATGTCTGTTTTTCAATGTGCCTCCAGTAAGTTGTCATTCCATCTTTTTCGTGGTCTTCCCACTGATTGTCTTCCTATTGGGGAACCGTCTCTCGCCGCACAGTGTTCAAAATTGGTCAAATTGTGATCGAAACTGAATTTGTTTAAACTGTAAAAGTTATATCACTGAAAACTTGGAATATTTGAGGTATTATACCGTATAACGAGTATAAATATAATAGGCGTCGTTTTATTAGTTTTCATACCTTCATTAGGGGGTGAATTACTTAAAAAATATCGTTATACAGGGTGTTTCATTAAGAATGTCCAATCTTTGAGTTGTAGATTATAGACCTTAAAATATTAGGATTTAACCCAAATCACTTAAATAAGCATTTTAAAACTATTCGACGTATCCTTTTCATACTTCGCAGAAAGTGCAGGTACTGTACACCTTATAAAATTATGTTAAACAAACGTTTCTGGCTATTACCAGAGGCGTACAACAGGGGACAGCAAATGGTTGACCCTTCCCAAATTCTACACCCCTGGCGGAAATGCCATTTTAGCGCTGTTTTTCGATTCTCCAATACTCTCTATGTAAATAGCATACACTTCATTCGCAACGATAAAGTCATTAGTTTTCGAGATATTTGAAGTTAAACATGTAACGGCACAGATATTTGATTAATATATTGTGCCGCTTAATTTTAAACTTCAAATATCTCTAAAATCAATGATTTTATCGTTAAGACTGAAGAGTATATTATTCATTCATAATGATAAAATCATGTTTTCGAGATATTTGAAATTAAAAATTTAGCAGCACAATACATTAATCAAAATACCTGTGCCGTTACCTACTTGTTTAAGTTCAAATATCTCGAAAACTAATGATTTTATCGTTAGGAGTGAGGGGTATGTTATTTACATAGAGAGTATATTCTCTATTGAGGAATAGCACTACTTCATCAAAACTAAAATCTCTTTTTGTAACCCTAACAAATAACATGTGTTTGACATACATGTAAACAATACGTACGAGTGCAATTATTAATTCAGACCAAATGCGCGCGGCGCTCGATACAAACTTATGCGCAATTGTGCAGCATTGCGCAGTTTGTCTTATATATTTTTTTATTCCTTATATTGTAAACTTTCATTTGGTGAAGGATGTAATGTGGCACAAGATGGCAGAATAAACGTAATACGCCGTCAAACATTAATTTTATCAAGAATTGTATAGGTTTTTAGACAGCCGATTATATCAAAATCAAAATCATCTTTCCGTGCAGCAAACTATTCTATTTTAATGTTTAAAGTATGTACTTTTATCTCAAATAATTACTTTTATATTAGCTATCCACACAAATGAAGTAATAATCAAAGTAAAAGGCAGCCTCTGAGGATTTAAATTTGATGTATAAAATTATATTGAATTTTGTACTTTGATCATTAATACATCTGGCCCTAACAAACATCAAAAATCAATTTTTGCTGAGAAGTTGTATCATGAGTAGTACAAACAAATCCCTTAATTTCGGCATTCTCAGATTTATTTTTTTTTGTACTTATGATCACGTCTCCTTCAATTTTGAACACTGTGCGCCGTCCTTACTACTCTATTTGCTGTCATTCGGCTTACGTGGTCGTTCCATTCTACTCTTCTGCTTTTCACCCAATTATTAATGTTTCTGCCTTTCACTTCTTTTCCGATGTTTTTATTTCTCCATATTGTTTCATTCAGGCAACCTGCGACTCTGTTTACTTTATTAACCTGATCTTCCACTTCTGTTTCGAGCTTTCCGTAGCTGCATAGTATGATGCCTAGATATTTAAACCCCATGACTTGTTCTATTATTTGACCCTCCAGCTCTAATTTACACCTTATTAGATCTGCTGTTATAACCATGCATTTAGGCTTTTTTGGGAAATTAACATGTTAAATTTTCTAGTGGTTATATTAAATTTGTGCAGCATACGTTGTGAATCATCTTCACTTTGAGAGATTAGTGTTGCGTCGTCTGTATAGCAAATTATTTTAAGTTGTTTTTCTCCATTTAGTATCCTTTTTTTGTTCTTACTTTTTTTATTATTTCGTCTATGATCAGGTTGAACAACGGATGACTCAGGGAATCTCCCTGTCTTATCCCATTGCCAGCTTCAATTGGGTCAGTTAGTTCTTCATCTACTTTTACTTTTATTGTGTTGTTCGGGTAGATATTTTCGATCGTTTTAATTATTCCTAGAGGTACCTCTCTTGCGTACAATAAATGGATAACGTCCTTTAATTTGACCCTGTCAAATGCCTTCTTAAGGTCCACGAAACGTAAGTATGCCGGTTTGTTGTATTCTAACGATTTTTCTTGAATCTGCCTCATTATAAATATAGCGTCGTTGCATGATCTTCCCGACCTAAAACCTTTTTGTTCTTCTGCTAATGTTATAATTTTATTCAGTTTGTTTGTTATCACTTTGGTCGTTAATTTTAGTGTTGTGTTTAATAAATTAATTCCTCTGTACTTCTCCGGGTCCGATTTTTCTCCCTTCTGAAGAGAGGTATTAGGATGATTGATCTCCATTCTTGTGGTATTCTGTTTTGTTCTAGTATTTTTTGGATTAGTTTTAATAATTGTTTGGTTAGGTCTTTTCCTCCATACTTTAGGAGTTCATTCGATATTCTGTCCTCTCCTGGTGATTTTTTATTTTTTAATTTCCTTAATGCTTCCGTTACCTCTGCTTCTTAAATATTTATTTCTTCGTTTGTTGTCACTTCAGGTGTTGGTGTTTCGTTATCGTTATCTTTAGCAAACAGAGATCGAAAATAGTCTGCCCAAGTTTCCTTCTGAATGTGTTTCGTTTTTATTAGTTCGTTCATCTCTTTTCTTTGTCCCCTGATCATTCTCCATACTTCCTTTTGTGTTCCGTAGAAGTCGTGTTCCATCTGTTTTGAGAAACTCTCCCAGTGTTCTCTTTTTATTTGTCTGAATAAACTGTTTGTTTTGTTTCTAATTCTTTTATAGTGGTTGTATGCCTGTTGTGTTTGTTGTGTTCTGTATTGTAAAAAGGCTTTCTTCTTTTCTTCACAGTTTTTCTTCACTTCCTCTCGAAACCATTGGGTTTTCTTTTTGATATATTGGTATTCGTTACTTTCCTCTCTCCAAGTGATTCTGTTGCTGCTTTAAATATGTTACTTTTGAGTTTTTCCCAGCTTTCCTCGATGTAATCGTTTTCTAGTATTTCATTATCAGCAATCTTCTCTGATATTCTTTTTCTATATAAGTACTCCGTGGATTACGTACTTAGTCCTTCGACTTTGATTTTGGTTTGTGTTGCTGCCACTCTCTTAGGTGTGAAGCATATCATGAAATTAAGAAATACAAACCGTAAATAAAGTAATAATGGTGAGACTTTCACCACCACTCTATCTTATCATAAAATTTCGGGTGA